>NC_089273.1:7301694-7359576 GCF_963678975.1 Dysidea avara | reverse complement strand
ACTGTAGCATATATGACACTACTAGTTACACACTGTAAAATGACACTACTAGTTACACACTGTAGGATGATAATGTCACTACAAGACACTACTACTTACACACTGTAGCATAACACTACTAGTTACACACTGTAGGGTGATGATGTCACTACAAGACACTACTAGTTACACACTGTAGGGTGATAATGTCACTACATGACACTACTACTTACACACTGTAGGGTGACAATGTCACTACAAGACACTACTACTTACACACTGTAGCATAACACTACTAGTTACACACAGTAGGGTGATGATGTCACTACAAGACACTACTAGTTACACACTGAAGGGTGATGATGTCACTACATAACACTACTAGTTACACACTGTAGGGTGATAATGTCACTACAAGACACTACTACTTACACACTGTAGCATAACACTACTAGTTACACACTGTAGGGGTGATGATGTCACTAAAAGACACTACTAGTTACACACTGTAGCATAACACTACTAGTTACACACTGTAGGGTGATGATGTCACTACATGACACTACTAGTTACAAACTGTAGGGTGATGATGTCACTACAAGACACTACTAGCTACATACACTGTAGCATAACACTACTAGTTACACACTGTATAACTAGTAGTGTCATGTAGTGACATCATTACCTACAGTGTGTAACTAGTAGTGTTATGCTACAGTGTGTAGCTAGTAGTGTCTTGTAGTGACATCATCACCCTACAGTGTGTAACTAGTAGTGTCATATAGTGACATCATCACCCTATACAGTGTGTAACTAGTAGTGTTATGCTACATTGTATGTAGCTAGTAGTGTCTTGTAGTGACATCATCACCCTACAGTTTGTAACTAGTAGTGTCATGTAGTGACATTATCACTCTACAGTGTGTAACTAGTAGTGTCATGTAGTGACATCATCGCACTACAGTGTGTAACTACTGAGTAACGTCATGTAGTGACATTATCACCCACAGTGTGTAACTAGTAGTTTCATGTAGTAACATCATCACCCTACAGTGTGTATAATAACTAGTAGTGTCATGTTGGGTAACTATTGTTATAGTGACATCATCACCCTACAGTGTGTAGCTAGTAGTGCGATGTATTGACATCATCACTCTACAGTGTGTAGCTAGTAGTGTCATGTTGGGTAACTATAGTATAGTGAAATGATCACCCTACAGTGTGTAATTATTAGTGTCATGTAGTGACATCATCACCCTACAGTTTGTAACTAGTAATGTCATGTAGTGACATCGTCACCCTACACTGTGTAACTAGTAGTGTTATGCTACAGTGTGTAGCTAGTAGTGTCTTGTAGTGACATTATCATCCTACAGTGTGTAACTAGTAGTGTCATTCTACAGTGTGTAACTAGTAGTGTCATATATGCTACAGTGTGTAGCTAGTAGTGTCTTGTAGTGACATTATCATCCTACAGTGTGTAACTAGTAGTGTCATTCTACAGTGTGTAACTAGTAGTGTCATATATGCTACAGTGTGTAGCTAGTAGTGTCTTGTAGTGACATTATCACCCTACAGTGTGTAACTAGTAGTGTCATATATGCTACAGTGTGTAGCTAGTAGTGTCTTGTAGTGACATCATCACCCTACAGTTTGTAACTAGTAGTGTCATGTAGTGACATCATCATCCTACAGTGTGTAACTAGTAGTGTCATGCTACAGTGTGTAGCTAGTAGTGTCTTGTAGTGAAATTATCACCCTACAGTGTGTAACTAGTAGTGTCATATATGCTACAGTGTGTAGCTAGTAGTGTCTTGTAGTGACATTATCACCCTACAGTGTGTATCTAGTAGTGTCATGCTACAGTGTGTAGCTAGTTGTGTCTTGTAGTGACATCATCACCCTTCAGTGTGTAGGTAGTAGTGTCATGTAGTGACATCATCACCCTACAGTGTGTAACTAGTAGTGTTATGCTACAGTGTGTAGCTAGTAGTGTCTTGTAGTGACATCATCACCCTACAGTTTGTAACTAGTAGTGTCATGTAGTGACATCATCATCCTACAGTGTGTAACTAGTAGTGTCATGCTACAGTGTGTAGCCAGTAGTGTCTTGTAGTGACATTATCACCCTACAGTGTGTAACTAGTAGTGTCATGCTACAGTGTGTAGCTAGTAGTTAGTGTCTTGTAGTGACATCATCACCCTTCAGTGTGTAGGTAGTAGTGTCATGTAGTGACATTATCACCCTACAGTGTGTAACTAGTAGTGTTATGCTACAGTGTGTAACTAGTAGTGTCTTGTAGTGACATCATCACCCTACAGTGTGTAAGTAGTAGTGTCATGTAGTGACATTATTACCAAACAGTGCATAGCTAGTAGTGTCATGTTAGGTAACTATTGTTATAGTGACATTATCACACTACAGTGTGCAACTATAATAGTGTCATGTTGGCTAACTATATAGTGACATTATCATTCTACAGTGTGTAACTAGTGGTGTCATGTTTGGCAGCAATAGTGACATTACAGTATAACCTCGATAATTAATATTATATTAATTTAACAGACACTTTGGGACCAACCAATTGCAAGTTTGTTGATATTTTACTGTTACAAGGAGGTTATCCTATCTCAGAGGTAATAGGGACCTAATACACTGATCAATAAGCACCTTCATAATACAGTTTAAGACTGTTTCCAAGGTAGCTACAGAGACACATAAACAAAGCTAAACACAACAATGATTATTTAGAGGCACTCAATACGGAAAAAGTTAACCTGAATTGCCATTATAAATAAACACCAAGTGTCGCATGTTTCTACCTATTCTTTCATCAAGATTGAGTTTGCAATTTTTTTTTGCATAATTCAGCCAAAAGTGGTGCCTCACCTACTCCAACACCCTTATATCACCCTACATGGTGTACAGTAGCTAGTAGTCTCATCTTAGGTAGTAGTGTCATCATTGGGTACATTATCAAGAGTTTGAACGGTGTAGCTCCGTATTATGCAAAACCCCAGTAACAAACCGTAAGTATAAATTGGAATTCTTAACAAAGCTCTGAATGAACTATACAACACTATTTCATAGCACACATTACACGTGAAAAGTCAAGTTTGTCACAATATCCTTTAGCAGTATTAGGAAACAGTTCTCAAGAGTATTGATGACCTGCAGTACACATGATAATAAGCAGCAACACAGAACAGAATGTAGCTTACATTGAGAAACACTACACTGTGTCTAGCATGGTTCGAATCGACCATCTTGTTCCTTGGTGTCTTCTCTATAACACATACATCTCCAGATTCTTATAGCACACCTACAAAGTTAGAGTTGAACATGATATAACAAAACGGAAAATGGAGAAAGCACATGCACACACATACTTTTGGACTACATTATCCAACACGCACACACGCACATGCACACACTAACAAAGCGAAAAAAAAAGCAGAGCCATGTGAAGCACAGCTACAATGCTTGCCACCCAGTAAACCAGAGCTGGGATGCCTGTGCACTACTCAGGAGCTTGAGCTTCAATAAACCACAGGAGAACTGTCCGAGTCTCATGGAGAGAGGTTGCAGAACTATACAGTATTATCATACTGTAGGATATACATTTTAAAATGCAATCCGTTACAGTGACTGTATATTGTTTCACTTCCACAGAGTTTCGAATGAGACCAAAAAGCTGCTAAAGACCAAATGGCCTTGCTTCATGTCGGATTTGTCAAACACAATAAATGTGTATAGCATATAAGTACACTCACCAGCAGTAACATGTAATTCTTGGGTGTCCAGTAGCATGTCTGTAAAAAAGAGATGTAATGAAAATTAGACTCTGGGATGGGTGTGAAACTGCAGTATGCAAATTATAGACACTACTATAGTACATGACACTACACAGAGAAACATGTAGTGAGAGACACGTGTATCCATGTATCACATACACAGAGACACATGTAGCAGCATTACATTATGACTACATGTGTCTCTGTACATGTGTCTACTGTTGCTAAACTACATGACACTACTATAGCGTGTGTGGTGTGTGCGTGTGTAGTGTGTGTGTGTAGCATGTATGTGTAGGGTATGTGTGTAGTGTGTGTGTGTGGTATGTGTGTAGTGTGCGTGTAGTGTTCGTGTGCATGTGTGTGTCTCTGTGTAGTATGTAGAAAGTCTGTGTGTAAGGTATGTGTGTAGAGTGTGTGTGTGTGCAGTGTACGTGTGTGTGTAGTATGTGTGTGTGTGTGTGTGTGTGTGTGTGTGTGTGTGTGTGTCTCTGTGTAGTGTGTAGCATGTGTATGTGTGTGTGTGTGTGTGTGTGCGTGTGTGTCTCTGTGTAGTGTGTAGCATGTGTATGTGTGTGTGTGGTGGTGTGTGTGTAGTGTGCATGTGTGTGTGTGTATGTGTGTGTGTGTGTGTGTGTGTGTGTGTGTGTGTGTGTGTGTGTGTGTGTGTGTGTGTGTGTGTGTGTGCATGTGTGTGTAGTGCAGTGTGTGTGTGAGCAGTGTGTGTGGGTCACTGTGTGTGTGCGTGTGTGTGTGCATGCCTATCTACTTATCTATGTTGGTCCATACGCACCTACGTGAGCAAAATCGTTAAATGATAAAAGCAGCTTGTACGTAAGAAAAGCGAAATGAAGTTTGTAATAAACAGTTACGAGTAAACTTTGTGATTTCTTTCTGGCAGGCTGAAACATGGGTGACACGACTCTCCTTAGACTCTTTGATTTACTTTCTCTTCAAGTTTTACAGGCATTTAATAACTGAAAAACATTGGTACAAGCCTTGTAGACTTCCAGGAATAGCTTATCCCTTTGAGTTGAAAGTGGGTATGTCCCTTACGAACGTGAATGAAAATGAAGAGCAGCTTTAAGGCTTTGTTGAGAGGATTGGCGAGAAAAAACATGATAGTTAAACTATAATACAGTTTAGAAGATACTTCTATGCATAACATGCCATCTAGCATTAATTTTACTCTTCCTGTTATACCACGTCATCACTAGCACAGTTAGGTGGGCTACATTTCAAAGGTCCCAAAAGAGTTTCATTCACAATTACAAGTGGGGGTACTTTGTACAGAGCCATTGGAAGGGATAAGCTTTTGAGATGTTTGCCATGAAGACAGCAGGAGAAAATTCTGTTGGGGAATGCATTTTCACACTTTTAGATACTTACCTAGCTCTGGTTTTATTTTCAAAACCAGATCTGGAGTGTTCGAGAAGAGCAACTGTGCATGCTTCTACATAGAAAGATAGTTAACAAACAAGTCTTACCAGAGATTTCTCTCACTTACTTAACGAGGAAAATCTCAAAAGTTATCCCTTCTAATGGCTATCTGTACATACAATCCCCACTCTTATTGCCATTTTTGTGCTATGATGTAATTGTGGATAAAGCTCATTAAACAACTGGACGGGACGGACTTGTACTGGAGCACACTGAGAGTGAACTTTAAACTTACAAGCATGCACTAAACATGTCACAATGCATGGCCAATCTTAGGGAAGAATAATTCACTACCATGAAACTTGACAATGATACAATATACAAATAGAATTTGTGACACAAAAGATCTAGAGTAGTAGAGAAGTCAAGGGCATTATGTAGTGTGGAGAACAACTATCAAATGAGTATATTCATACTTTCATTTAACAGTTAAACTTACACTTAGAATTTTTCTCGGGTATGTGATACCAGCGCTCTATCATCTGGCTACAAAAAATAAATCAAGTGCATTACACTGCATATACCGTACAGCCTAAATATTTCGAGGGGAAACTTTTTTTTTGCTGATTGTGCAGTGTTGGGGGGGTTATCAGCAAAATTTTATCCTTGAAATATTTAGACCTCCCATAGAGAGTAATACATTTGGGTTGTACAGTGGAACCTGTGTTACGGTCACCTGGATTAAGCGGTCACCTTTGTATAACGGCCATGGTCACGAGGTCCCAAATATTTTCCAATACAAATGTATGCATTGTGGTCTGCATTAAGCGGTCACCTGTCTAACGCGTATAACGGCCAACCAAGAATTTGCCCATGAATCACTGTATACATAACTTTCTTCTTCGTATAGCGGTTGCTACCTTTTATGGTGGCTTGTTAAGCAAATTGCCTGGCACCACGGCATCATTTCAATTAATGCGCAATTATCACACTTCCTGCCTTTCAATGAATACTATATAATCTATCAGTCTTCATTGCTTAATCGTATTCAATAGCTATAACCAACATCCATAACAGGCTCACCTTGCCGTTTCTGTACTAAAATATTACTACATTGCGGTTGGCACGAGCCTCTTTATAATAATTACTCATTTATAACGGTCGTAGCCACTAAAATGTTGCTGACCACCTTATGCAGGTTTTCTCTATAACAGCCACCTGTATATAAAGGCCAGATATATCTGGTCCAAGGTGATCATTATAGACAGGTTCCACTGTATTTGTGAAAATTTTACCTTTAGCAACACTTAACCCTTAAACCTGCATAATCAAGAAAACTGGATTTAAACTTAATAAATACGCATGCCTTGCATAGAGCGCTGTAACTTTTGAAGCATCCATTCTATGGCTATGCGATTTACATTATTCTACTTGTGATGGAACAAGGATTAAAATGATACCTAGAGTTTTACCCTAATGTTACATGGTGATGCCATGAAAATAACTTTTTGGTAGGGAACATGCAAACTTTTTATTACATACCTCTATAAAATGGTCGATGACTCGATGGTAGTTGCTCCTATCACCTTGCAGTGACTTCCATTGGACTTGTCGTGAATTTTTGTATCAGGCAATATATGATTTACGTGAGTAATCCCACAATCAAAAGTAAGCATGTGGCAAGAATTATGAAACACGGAGACTTGACTTGTCGATGTTCATCACTTCATAATAAGTAAGCCACTGTAGTTACAGTGCTCCTCCAAGTAGCCCAGTGGACACACTTTTTAAATCTATGTGTGTTTGTAGGCTGTAAGAATTAAGTTATCTCACCTAGTGTCACCATGCGAGTCCATATTGTGTAAACATGCATTTTCGAAAAGCAGATTTAAGGGTTAACCTTGAAAAGAAATATTTAGGCTATACCTGTAGTAATACCCCCACCTTTGATGTTGGCCATGAAAAACAAATTTATAAGGTGTATGTATAAGGAATAAGGCATCTGCTCTAGTACATTGCCTACCTTATGATCTCAGGGTGGTTGACGATCCACAAAAGTTGGATTTCTTACCAAGAGTGTACCTTGACCCTTGACTTCTACATACAGCAAAAACTTAAATGAAAATTTCAACAATTTGTTTGGATAAAAGCAACTATTAAACTTTCGTGCTGTAAAATTTCCCACCCAAAGCTTCTTTTTCCTAGGAGCTTCGGTGATTATATCAGACCATGTATGGAATTATTGGTAAACACCACTTGTCACCCTTAATCACTCACAAACCTTAATGCACTAGTTTGTAATGTACCGGACAGTAAACCAGCCACGTCTCAGGATATTAAACTAAAATTTTAACACAAGATAGATAAGCACCTAATACCTCATTTAAGCTATTAAACAGAAAATAAACCAAACAGGTAGGTTTCCAAGATCACGTTACAATTATTGAATGTAAAAGTGCTACTTGAAATGATGCTTGTACTGTCCTATGCCAAAAATCCGGATGAAGATCGTACAATACAGGATACATTAGAGTGACACCTCCTTGACAGTAGGTAGTATAGGCATGCTGTCTACTTCTAATAACGATACAGTCGAGTCCTTTGTGGAGACTTAAACCCATATGCATGCCATACAATGGTGATGGGATAAGGTAGAGGTTTAACCAGTTTGTATACAATGCATTTATTGCTCTTTCTACTCCACAACCCACATTTTTAAAAAAGCTGGTAGCCAATACTACTGGATTTATTTTTTTGTGCGATTTTTTTTTTTGAAATATAACAAGTAAATAAACAAGAAACATGTGATGGAAGCATGCACCTGACCCTCACACATTGCAAGGTCAAGTGCTGCGATAGTAACTGGACTGGCAGGGTTACAGTAAAGAAAAACTGGTGGAGCATCTAATCCAGGACACTACACTACTGGTCTTTCTAAGCAGCAGGCAGAAATGCTAACCTCTTGTAAGTAATACTAGCCGCACCTCCCATTCCCCCAAAAAGTAGGGAATACCAATGGGGTGAAGGAGCCCATTTCAACATCACTCACTATAATATAGCTAAGATCAGACCGACTTTCTTCTTTTGTGTGTGGGTGGGGAATAAGTGGTCTAGTACACTTCCCATAGAATTTCTGTGTAACGTTTCACCAGCTCTATGGTGGGTGCTGATTGGCCACTCATTCCGCACTCACACACTAAGAAAAAATTCTGTCTGGTCTACGCAAGACTACCATAGCCACGCCAACTGGTGCATTTTATTTAGAGAAAGTAGTCTAGCCTTTCAAAACAATATAATCTCAACGTGTGTATCTACTTATCCTACTTACCTTTAGTCCGTTTGAGCAGTTTTCTCTATGTGCTGACCACTCCTTGGGGGTAGACTTGAGTTCTGGACAGAGCCTGGTACCACTACATCACGTGCGTACTGAATGAACGCTAAATTTTTAATTATTTGCCATGTCAGGAACAGAGGAAATTAACGCCTCGACGTGTTAACAAACCAGGTCAGCAGTGTTTATAAATTCTTAAACTTTGAGCATTGAAACTTATGCAATTGGAATTTGCGAATTCCAATTGCCTAATGTCCTAGTGACCAAACGGTAAAGTAAATAGGCGCTTCGCGCGCGCAGCGCGCGAAGCGCCTATTTACTTTACCGTTTGTAATATTAGACTTATAATTGGCCCCAAAATACACGGATCCTGATATCTCTATGAGGCCACCTGCAGCATAAATGATGAAGGGTGATTTGTTTGTAGCTGAGCCTTCTAGATGATGAGTTGTAATTAAATTAAACTCTCTATGGAGTGACTTGTTTCTTATCCCTTGGATTTCCATCAATAGTTTTTGCCATACATTTTTGACTTTGAAATGATATTTATTTTTGATGACTGAAATTCATAGCAATCATTTTTATTCGGTCAGTAACCTCTAAGCACACTTTAAAATCAAAAATTTCCCTCCTGCATCTACGTCATGACAGTAATTTTCACTGGACAAAAACTTATCCTTCATTATCAGGCCAAGGATACATACCAGGATAGTTCAGATGTACCTATCCTGTGTTACATGGGTGTGTACACACCACATTTCTTTCACATATCCTATCCAGTAGATAACTCATGTGTACTTACTATTAGATAGTTTGTGTGATATATATGTTCACCTATCTTATATATGAACATATGGCAACTGTTAATACATCACACAATTATTGTTTTAGGACATAATAAGTTATACTCCATGTTCTTATTGTATATATTGCAATTATTATTGCAAAGAGACTAATGATGTACAACATTGCTAATGCACGTAATATGCATAATTGGTTGCTTAATTGTACGGAGACACAAATAACACACGTCCGTGGTCATCATCCAATTTGTCAATGAGAGATACAGTTCTAGATCTAACAGCACTAAATTGCAAAAATGTTGTGCTATCAAAGAGATTGTACTCCCATATAGTGACAGGTTTTCCACATCTATCTTTTGATCATGGTGCTGAAACCAACTTAAACAAACCAGAATTTTGTTTATCTGTTCATCACCAGAAACCAGTGATACAGCAGCAAAATATCTGATTCTGCCAGGATGAACTTCACCACGGTATTCTGCAAGAATAATACTGGAACTTTGTGATTTGCTGTTGTAACTTCCAAGAGATTTCCCATTTACGACAACTGATGTATATTGCTTGTAGGTTGAATAAACTTGTATGTTACTGGGATAGCATGTAGACAGATACTGCTCCAACTCATTTAATTCTGCAATGTTAAACACACTCCTTGAATAACTACGAGGGAGGCATATGGCTCAAAATTCCATTGAATCTCTCAAACCCAAAAAGCCAGAAATGATTCAAGGGTTCATAGTCTAAAATACAATCTTTTAAATGACATGACATGTGCATATTAGGAGTAATGACTTCCTTTCCAAACATTCTTTCCATTCGTTGACAAAACTTTAAAATTAACACTATGAAAAAAGAGGGATATAAGATGGTATATCCAGTGGCTTATTGAATACAAAAAAGCTTGATATAACCTGTAGTATACTAACAATCACATGTAAGGCTTTAGTTAATGTGTTAAACATACTGAAACCATATATGTGATGGTATAGTGTGGGAATTATATTTGATATAAGCTATTTTAGGTATTGTGGTAAATAAACTGAAACCATATATGTAATAGTATAGTATGCATTATACTAAAGTATAACATGAGTATAATACAGGGTTTATATCAAGGCTTATTTGTATTCAATAAGCCACTGGAAATACCATATTATATCCCACCTTTTTCACAGTGTAAAGCATCTGCAATGATGATATCATCCCTTTTAATTCAGTCTGACATAATAATCTGCATGCAAGCACAAAGTGGCGCCAACACTCAAGCACATCAGCAGGTAACAGTCCATGTAGACAGATTATTGAATAATGAAACAACCCAGTTTTTATACTGATCTGCTGTTAGGCTAAAGAATGATGACATTATTTTACGAGGTATTCGTCCAATGTCAGGCGGCACCATTAAAGCATCAATTCTCTCTTGTATAATAGCAAAGCTTTCTTCCATTAAGATGTCTCTTCCGATTAATATTCTTTTAACAAAGTGCTTGGCTAACCCTAGGTAGAGGCAGTGCATTGGGTCGATGGCAAGCATCATTGGAGGATCAAAATAATCAAGGTCTAGCAAAGCTGAGTATCTACAGCCTAATTCTCTTACCTTTGCAGTTTGAGATGAGCACTCTGACAACAGGTCTACATCACCACGATGGATACTAATTTAGTACGAGGAGTCCACTCTGATCTTTCAAATCCAGAATAATCCCTTTTGATCTTATGTTCCCCAATTGACAGAATTTTTTTGTACATTTGGAACACCCTAAGTTTGCACTGTGTGCTAGGAAACCACACAATTTTCTACCAGCTGGCAGATCACAAGAACAACAAATCAATGCACAGCGTACTATAGAGTGACAGCCAGTTGTAGATATATAAAGATTTTTTCCAACCCAAAGTTCTTTTAGATCAGCTACTAGTGGATTTAAATAGGAATTAACTGAGATCTCAGGTTCCTTAGGACCTGGAATGATTCCAATTAGACAAATGTTCTTTAACCTGTACCGAAATGCTCTTGGTAGATTTAGAATACTAAGATATATCACTCCAATAGAATATTGGACGTGTTTATGTGGTTGAAACCAATCAAGATTAATCATGAAGGCAAATGAGTTATCCTCACTTAAAAATGGCTTGCCTTCATAATTTAATTTTTTTTCCACACACGTCCATCATATATGTCTCGTAATACATCTTCTGATCTGGATGTGCTTTCCAAGCCATACAGTTTGTTACAAATTCTGAGTCAAATAACAATTGCTGTAATGATGTTTTAATATCTACGTAACAGTAAGGTGTTATTGGATAAAATATTTTACATTTTGTGGCAATTTCAACTGTGTTTTCAATAATATTGCATTACACTTTTGACTTCGGCGATGCTTGCCAAAAGGTGATTTGTATGGACATAGTTTCGCTTTTCTATGAGCTCCATGACCCTCAATGCAGCTGTCAAATTTCCATACTGAGCCACAATCCTTACAAACAGGAAACAGTTTAAAACAGTCTTTCATTGTTCTGTATTTTTTACGAGCCATATACAGTGAAGTTGGCATTTCACTGGCAATCAGTGCACAGAAAGAATTGAAACGAACTGATACAGTAAAAAAGGTTTTTAAAAACTTCAATAGCATATCTAAAACTCTATCTGACAAATGGAACTTTGCTTGAAGTAAGAACAAAAATGTTATTAACCATTTTACCAGTGATAAATGTGATGCAATGCTTGCTGTATCACGTGGTTCAAGCTGTGGACTTTGATCATCATCATCATTAAGATCCATGTTGTCGATTTCATCTACGTGATCAACATCACTCCATACTTCTTCTCCGTTACCTGCAAAGATAATTCATTATAGTTAGAAATTGCCTCAAGTCTGTATAATACAAATACACACAAGGAACATTTTGGAATTTTAAGTTCGGTTAAGGATCATAGAAATAAAATTAATGGGAAGTTGCTTATAATTGCAGATATACAAGTGGACCTTTATCCCTAATTCAATCATGACTGAATTAGTCTGCAGGTGCAGACGACCTCCCTAATATATACAATTCCTAAACAAACTTATAACTTCCAAACATAATTATAGGCATGTACCCAAGATAGTAGTGTTAGGGCATAAAGGGATAACAGCTGGTCAATCAGTGTGGCAATCAACTATGATCAGGTAGGTATGGCCTGCGTGTGAGCAAAGGTCTATTGCAATCTCCTGGAATGGCGGTGTGCTCTTGGCTTCTAGCTGTTATACGCTTCATTTTAAGCTTTGCTCAGCCTGTTTAAAACAATACAGTAGTACTGTATAATATTTTTATTAGGGATCAAGTGGAATGGGTTTTCTTGCTTAGTAAACCTGAAACTGCCAACTGTTGCCTTTAGCCAAGCATAACTCAAACTACAGAAAAGGCTGCAGGCTTGATTTTTTTGCTGTTTGATGTTGATTCAGTTCAAATCATGCCTTTTTGCCAACTGCAGAAATTACATCATGAAGCCGTTTACCCTCCTTTTTGTCCCATTTTTTTGCTGACAGCGCAAGGTGTCCATAGTATAATGGCTTCCCATGATAGCTTGTTACTGGTTTATTTTAATGGAAATTGTCCGTATTTTCAATGATGGGACTTGTTTGAAGAGGCAGTTGTTATACGGTTTCTTGTTTAAAACACTGTGTAACTCTAACTCGCAACACCTTCTGAATGGCTGTACACAACAACAATATGGAATCATAATTATATATACTCTATATACCCTTGAAAAGAATCACAAAGATTCCTTAACATGTTAGGCCACTCCAAATTGATCCTGTGTCCTGTCCTAGCAATAAACCTTTGCCAAATGGACGATTGGCATCATATTATTCCATTATGCTGACTTCTATCCATTCAAGTATACACAACTGTATAAATGAAACGTTTTCTACTACACAACTAAAAAGGTTGCAATCCATGTAAAATTACTTACAAGTTGAATGATATGCTTGATTAGCCCACTTGTACTCAGGTACCACAATTACGTATGTGATACTTTTATAACATCAGCTTAACAATGGATAAGAAAAAGCTATTCATGATCAAGTGCACAGAATATCAGTTCGGAGTGGCCTTAGGTATAACTAATGTCGCACCATTTTCAACAAACTCATTTCTGCTATCCTCTCTACTGTCTACAGACTCACAATCATTGTTATCTAAATCAGAAAATGCAGGTGTGCTGCACGGTGCACTCTCAACACTAAAATTATCATCACAAGTAAATCCTCAGCCGGAAGGTGCGGGCGGGATATCATTTTCTATTTCATACTCTTCTGTTCTCCCTAGTGGTTGGCTTTGGGGCATTGGAAGGTTACTCAAACAAGAGGCTTCATCTCATCACTGTGCGAGTCACTGTGATGAACGAGATCTGATCTGATAGTCCATGAATCAGTATCATAGTCATAGTAGAGTCTCTTATGTTCTTGTATGATACAATCTGCTTACAGTGTACACAATACCTTTCGCTTGGTCGGCACCTCTTTGGAAAAGGGGGCTCCATTATCTCGGACAGTAGTCTAAATGACTCGCCATATATGGTGACACTTAATTTCAAGTCTCGTGATCTAAAATTTGTCGCTGAATTATGGCGGGAATGAGAAGAGAAAAGACGAGCCGGAGACTGAGGGGTGCTGATTATGACGACAGCACAGTAACTGAAGACTTGTTTATCAAATCAAGGGTTCTTGTGAGTGCCATTTACAGTGAATCCGAGCTAGATACTAGTGATGAAGCGGCCGAGGCTGAAATAGCTATTACGTGAAGAATCTCAACAGTCCACCTTGAAATGTAATAAAAAAGACGATTTTGAGGAGGAGCTTCGTGAAGGTAGTGACAAGGGTACGGAGTCAAGCGATAATGACGATTTAATGGACGCATTGAAAATACGAAAAAGAAAACCTTTTCCTAGAGAAGGCTCTGATACCCAGAGTTGGGGTAGTTACTTCAGAAAAGTAACTAGTTACTAGTTACACGTTACTTTTATCCCATGTAACTTAGTTACAGTTACAGTTACTTTTCAAAAGGTAACTAAGTACTCTAGTTACTAGTTACTTTCGTAGTATCAATTATGACTTGTTTTTAGCTCTTGTAACATGAATTTTGCTCAGAAATGTATCATTAAGGGATGCAGTACATATGTGCACTTAAAATAACAATTCTGTTGCTCTTTCAGGTCAGTTTTAATTAATGCTACATCTGTTACTCAAGCTGAATCATAGAGAACAGTACACAGAATGTGCTTACTTAATGTAGCTGTATATGGCACAAAAATTGAAGTGCTCTTGCTTTTAAAACATAATTTTTTATAGTTACAAATGTAACTATTATAACTAGTTACTATTGTAACTTAGTTACTTTTCAGACAATTACTCCTAGTTACAAGTTACTAGTTACAAAGCAAGTAACTAGTTATATTACTAGTTACTTTAAAAGTAATCCGTTACGTAACTTAGTTATAAAAGTAACTAGTTACCCCCAACAGTGCTGATACCAGAGGGTTCGGTATGGTGTCACCATTTACCCAGCATCGCAATAGCATTACTCCTGACAGTCATTCTGAGTTGCAACCAACTAGACTCTGTTTTACAACACCATCAGCTGTAAAGAAAGTGTCTCATTCCACTGAAGTACAGTAGGTCTTGACAAACTGTCAAAGTGCCTAAATTCAGCTATGCAAAGGCTAAGCAAAGCAGAAGTGACGATACAATCTCTTGAGCGCAAGCTAGCTGTAGAATGTCCTACTTCAGCTGTTATTAGTAAGAAGAGAGTAGTTCCACAAGTTGTTAAAGTAAGCTGCTTCATTTCTTTGGTAATAATTTATGTGTTTATTCTTTTATTAGACTGAAACAAAGAAAGTATACAAAACATTGTTGGATAGAGAAAATTTTGCAGGATTTGACCTGTCACCTAGGTAAAAATCATTTAGACGACATGTTTTAGTTAACGGTTAGTTTTAGAGCTAGGTGGAAAGATGATGCCAACCAACGTGGAGTCGAAGTTTTAGTTAAGGAAGTGAAAGGAAACAACAAGTCATTTTCAAGATCTCACATACAAGGTAAGTAGTCCTTTTTATTTTATAATTTGTTGACACAGAACCCCTTTCACAGATGCTGCTAAAACATACTTTAAAAGTTTATTTCAAGAAGAGACCTTGAAAAGAAATGGGAAACATGAATAGAGGAAGATTCAACGAAGACGGCGGGAGAGAGTTCTTAGAGTTAGTCATCCCCTTTATTAGTGTTACCGTACGTAGTGCACTCAATGTTTAGAGACTAGCTCAGAGACAATCGGCTTTCAACAAGATGTCATACAATTCTACTGACAGGCAAAAGTGGCAACGAGTCCTTGTTGCTGACATGATATCTAGTGACAGCAGTGGAATGGAAGAAGGAACGCCAGTGTTTGTAGCAAAAGAATTGTCTTGGAGACATTGAAGAGTCTTGGGGTTTTTTGAAAGGTTGGATAAAGCTAAAGAAGAAAAAAAGTCAGAACAGGCAAAAAGACAAACTAAACAACGAGTTCGTCGTCAGGATAGACTGTCTCTGAGACCTGTTCCCAGTAATTTTCCAACACGGGCTGTTGTGGACAACTAACAGCACTGTTTTGTGCAACTCATCTTGATTTGTGTAAACTAATAATTATTGAAGTGTGCTGTAATCATCTAAATATTATTTTAATTATGTATGACCTATCCTTCAAAGAAATGCCATCTGAGTAAAGGAAATGTCACAAATTTGAGTGCCGTACATACCATTGGATAGTTCATGAATCACCTCACCTATCCAGTAGCCGACATTTAGCTCTATCCTTCATGGGATATTCTATAGGATATCCCACCTATCCACCAGTGCAGGACACACAAGGATAGGTGGTGTTTCAACCCACAATCTTCCACCAATTGCAATCCAGTAGTAGGATAGGCCTAAATTGGTCTGGTGTTTGGTGTAAAACCGTCATGCAAAAATATTTTGTCCTGAATTTTTTTTTCTGTTTGTGCCTAAATGGTGTAGCAATCCAGCAAAATTGTTAAAAGTTGTGAGTACATCTATTGTAATAAAATCCTACACATTAATTTACTTATTTTGCAAATTTAATGACATAATAAATCTAATTGGATTATTCAATGACCATCCTATTTATATCACTAGTGCATAATTGTGTAGAGAAGTGCTGCTAAACTGTTTGTGATGATAGCTGCAAGTATACAAGAGTTATGAGATATAAAATCAAGGAGTGTAATTTTATGGTTAAAGGAATTTGTAATATCTGGGAAACCAAGTGTTACTGTATATGAAATCTTGTTTGCAACTGAACTCCTTACAGAGTGACATCAATGTATGTAGCTGACCTCTCTATAGGCTGACTTGTTAGCTACTGGTAGCTGAAGCTGCTGAACTGAATTCTTGAATGTACGATAACTTGTTTGTAACTGAATACATGATGACTTGACAGGATGACTTGTTACTTACTTTTTTTTAATAGGGTGACAACAATATTAGAATTTAGAGCTCTCAATTAGGCTTGAGTCAATTATGCTTTGAAAATTTTTTATTATGGTTTTGAAAAGTGCTCAAAAATCCAGCCTATTATGCTCAAAAACGGACCGGACTGTTTTATTAGAATATATCTACATTTCCTGACTGCTGTATTAGAGTAAGTGACTGCTCTATTAGAGTATCTCGATCTTATTTCCATATCCATAAAGTGTGAATAATCAGTCAAGAAATAATAAAAATGATGATAACACTGCAAGGTTTTTATATGAAATGCAGTAATGATGTGTAGTGTGTTCATGTTGTAAAGTAGTTTTGGCACACGTATTGCGCATTTTCATTAAGGTAGTGGTTACTGAACCCGAAAGTTTTTATTATTTTCGCGTCTAGTAGTTTCCCCGAGCATTCAACTTTAGGGGACGTGTCTAGTAATTTCCCGAGCATTTGACTTTGAGGGACGCGAAAAGTAGCATTAGCGTTAGGGTTAGGCTCGGATTCAGATTTGGTTTCTTCTTCACCTTTAGGTTACGTTCTTCTTACTGTACATGTTTTATAGTGTATATAGTGAGACTACTACCTGAGTAGCATTTATAAGGTAGAAAAGTACAGATAGCGGGTAGCTAGCAGCAGTAGCACAGTGGTAAGCCCACTGCTTACAGCTCCAGTAGTCCACGGTTCGAGCCCAGGTTGAGTTTTGTGGGTTGCTTTTTTTCGTTCAGTGACCCTTTTTTGTCTAAGTTTTACTGTCAGTTCAATAGCGAGTCCGGCTTATTGAACCGACTTTCGGTTCAGTAACCACTGCCTTTAATTAAATTCTTGAAAATCATCCTATTATGTTGGCATAATGCTTGATGCTTTTGCTAACCTATTATGCTCGAAATTATGCCAGCATAATTGGTGCAAGCCTACTCTCAATTGAGCATACTGTAGTTGCAGTGCTATTATTGTGACCACTGAAGAGTTGTTATTCTACAATGATTAATCCATCTATACACTGATTTTCAGATAAGCGGTTTTCCAAGTAAGCATGGCAGTTGAACATTTCATTAATGTGTTCCGGCAGTCAAGCAAATAAAATAAAACTCAGACAAATAGGGTACTCCCCCCTGCATTGGCTGAATTCATAACAGATAGCTATTCAATTATTTATTTTACGACATCACTTCAACTTTAACAAAATATTACACAATTCAATTATTCAGGCACTACACAAATTCATATAATGGATGCAAGATCTAATTTTTATTGCAATTGATTTCAAAATGCTACTGAACAGGCACAACTGTTGCAGTACTTTTTGTATAATTGTGTTTATGAACAGGCACAAGCCTATTATTTATAATTACAATTACAGATTGATAATGTAAGTATTTTTGTAAACTTTCACACAATATATGTCACCTGCTCAGCCATTCCCTATAACTTCAAATCCACACCAGATATCTTAATTCTGTTTTTTGTACATCACTATCCTCATGTATCTGTACCTATTTGTATATGGGTTACCATGGAAACAACCACAATTAAGCTGTGGTTTGCATATTTATGGATTTTGGTAATAACATTGTAACTGGTGAAGGCTCTCATTGGGCCCAAATACACCACATCTGTGGAAATATATGGCTGTTTCATTTTGTCCCTAAAGTGTGATTTGAGTGGTTACCAGTTCTCATGCACTCTTTCTTCTAGCTACGAAATTGCTCTCCTTTCTACAGAAATGGCCATAAAGGTTACCAAATATCAAATCTGCAGTGACACGCTATATCAAAATAATAAATGTCACAAAATTCATCATTATTGTCTCTGCTTCTCTAAGGATGTAAATTGTAGTGTAAGTAAGTAATTAGGCTGTTGGTACTGGATACCAACAGACCTTAATGTAAATATTTTTCCTTTGTACTATATTGTCTTGCCCTTGTATCCTTTTATTACATCATGAATCCATTATTATTATTTATTTTATTATTATTAAGACCTGATTTCAAATTAAAGGTGTTGATCTAAGAATACTACAATTTACTTGCAAAAAAATTGTGCTAAAATTAAAAAAAATATTTTTATATGATTTACATATTGACTGCTCTATTAGAGTAATTCAATATTATGCTAAATGTTCATAATTATAAGAAATTTTTGTACAAGTTTTTTTCATACGAAACTTATTTTACAGCAAAAATAAGCAAATTACAGTATGATGTAAATTAATAACTTAGCTATTCTCACCAAAGTGAATAAAATTAGTTGATTATCTCTACCCTTGGTATGTGAACGTATTAGCTATTAATGTCATGGTTGATATCACTGCTTGAAGGTTCTTAGTTTACTAATTTGTTAAGCTGCTTTACTGTAGTTGTGCCCAGTTATACTGATAGTAAAATGTCAGTAACTTTAAGTATATGGAACATAATTGTTTTACTAAGTTTTAAACTCTCAGTAAACATCAGTGAATGCAGGTTTACTGAAAAGCTACTAAAATTCCAAACAATTAACTGTTCCATATACTGGGGATATACCACTCTAGTAAACTAAGATACTTCAAGCAGTGTATATGTAAATGCATGGCCATATAGCTAACTTTGGAATAAGCTAACATATCGATCATGATTTAAAACAAACCAAGTTGTTTCTTTAAGGAAGACCTTTAATTTGAGATCATGTGTAAATAATGCCTCAGGGAGATAAATGATGACATTTCATTACAAAAATGGCTATAAAGTCACCAAAATTCAAATCTGACATGCCACTAGTTAGCTATATCAAAAACTATTTGCCATCACTGCTAATTAATTTTAGCTGGATGTTTCAGTCAATGACCTTTTCTGAAATGTTTTCAGTAATTAAAATTTTGTTACTGTACCCACAATCAATCCATTGATTATGTTGATCTACCTATATACATATGTGATAAGTTTATTAAACTGAAGACAAAGGTGCAGCCACATCATTTAAAGTGAGGGTAATAAGATAGTGACTGCTCATAGCAATTTGTACATTATGTATAATATTATGTAAAGCTCACTCAGCAAGCAGGGCATTCACTTTTAGGAGGCCTATATGGGGGCATGTTCGTGTGGGAAAGTTTTGAAAAATTTGCCTTCTGCAGCTGAGTTATCATTTTGACTAAAATTTTATTGAAAATGCATCTAAATGTTTCATTAATTTTGAGTATAGTACAAGTAGGCACAAACTTTCAAAAAATAAAAGTTCATATTTTTGATCAAGTACCAGATTTTTAAAAATATTTTAAGTTTGTAGAAACGTATCTAGTTTCACACGCTCCGTAATTTTTACATTTTTTATACTCATTGTTTGTGGAAGAAGATAGACCTGCCTAAAATTCGTAGACAGAGTTTTGTTGTTTTACGACATTACAAACTCAGATTACGGATATTTCTGTAAAACCAATCTTGTCAAAACCACTGTTATGTAAGTGTGCTTTGAGACACTGCAAACATGTATAACAACTTATTATGAAATACAAATGAGTAGAACACTGCATGAAAGCATAATGGGCATTGTAGAATATATCTATTGGGATATAGAATATATGTGTGGGTGGTAAAGTAAAATTTCTGGAAGTTTATGCCTGGTTGCACTATACATGACCACTCTTTTAGAGTAACTGACTGCTCTATTAGAGTATTTCAATCTTCTTGAAGTGGGTAGAGGGGCATCAAATCAATAAAAAGTAGTGTGTATCTATTGCAGTCCATGAGTAGTCAAAACCTCTGAACTTCAGCCCTGCTAATAAAGGTCTATAGGATCTTTTAACTCTATTAAAGTATAGAAAGCCAATAAATGTTTAGAAGCCAAAGTACTGTAGTAATTTTTACATTTTACATGATGAGCTTGAATTATTGTGTATCAAAGCTAAAGTGAGATACTCTAATAAATACTCTCACGCTCTAACAAGTGGCTTATAGTATGAATAAGCACTGTCAGCTAGTTAGAGCCAGTTGAGAAAAGTGACATAACAGGCATCAATGGAAATGCGGAATAAAAAGCTGAGAGTATAGGACAAATCAATGGCTACAATTAGAAATGCCTAATGTTAAATTTTACAGTATAATAAATTAATTATTGGCTCTTTCAATTAACAGACATATGTACTTGCATAGAGACACCCATTTTTACAGTCAAGCTGTTTTAGCATGTAGGATGATACACTTCCAGCTATCACTGATTAACATTCAATGTTACTGTATACATTTCCACTACAACCTTAAGTCCTTAAACTACTCAGGATGCCTGTAGCAGGAATATCATCATAATGAATTAATAACACACATTAGTGCATGCAAAAATGTTTGATCAAAGTTATGTTGACAATTCGGCATGACTTTCTGTATTAACTACTAAATCCTTCAACTACTTGCACTTGCATAGGCAACAATTACGTACAGCTCACTTAAGTTTCAGTTTATCTCAGCTCACCTCTGGTACCACATACAAAGAAAAGTTACAGTGATGTCTCTTTCAGCAACTGAAAACTACACTACCTTAATAGACAAATAACGTATAATAATAATAACCGTTGCCCCATAGCAACCTGAATTTCCCGTGATTTTTAGGTGATAATGTTTAGAGTAACTTCTCCAAAGTTTGAAAGGATAGCATATATATGTCATAAGATATGACATTTTTAAATTTGTGGTTTTCCCATTCATATCTATTGTATGTGAGAGGGCTACAGTTGCCCCTGCTGGGAAATCACAAAAATGAGGTATTTCAACGTATTTAAAAACTAAAAATTCAAAAGTACATATATCGTAATATTACATAATTTGTAGGTGTGAATGTCAACAATGATCTCTCCAAGTTTTAAATGGATAGTGTATATAGATCATATCACATTCTTTGAATCCCATGATTTGTATGATATCTGAGAAGGGGCAACTGTTACCCATCTTATTGACAATGTATGGGAAAATTGTAACTTTGAAATGTCATATCTCATGACATATCAATGCTATCCTTTTAAAACTTGGAGAGGAGACTTAAGACATTGACATCTACAAATAATATAAATTTTAGGTTGCTAGGGGCAATGGTTGAATTTTTTGTTATGAAATTTGTCTATTGTAACATAATATTTTCAGAATTTCATGCACAATCTTTTAATATATAGTACAGAAAAGTAGTCTGCAAAATACTGCAGCTCCATACTATTTATCAGTATATTATAACGTTGCGAGGACTTGTCATATAATTATCATTAATAACTTATGTAGCTACAATATGCCCACATGTACCATGAAAATGTTAGAATTAAATCTTGTATTATATACTATAATGAGTAGTTTGTCCCATTCATCTAACCTATCATGTTAGGAAAGAATTATTTCAGCTAGTAACTACAATGTAGTTTTGTTGTGTGACAAATTGCCTGTCATATCAAAGATTTCTTGATCTTCAGCCCATCCGTTGCTGAGTAACAACATTACTTATAATAATGTGACGTAAAACCTTTATATTGTGATAGCATTAATATAAGCAAAGCATCTACATCTGTATAATATGCGCTACTGTAACATCTAAAGCTGAAAAATTCTACAACACACATTATGGGGATACATGTACTGTATGTGAGACACACTATAATAAATACAATCTACACTTGTCATTGTTCACATCTCATAGCATATAATCAGCAGTCTTCAATCTCATCCATCACTTCCATGAAGGATTCGCGGTAGTGAATGGCATCATCAATCTCTGATTTTCTGCTATATGTAAGAGTAGAGAGAACAAAATTGTGTCATGACAACAATCACATTAATAGTAACACATGATGCATACAATATTCAGAAACAGTAACACATTAAAGTACAGTGAAATATTGATGGGGTCTCCTGGGGTTCCAGAAATATTTTTTGATATCTTGACACGTTTGCAGTATAACTATCAAAATTATTATCAAAAATTTAGTAGCTCAAGGGAAAGTAGTTAAAAATCAACAGTGCATTGTTTTAGCTAACTCGATGCATATGTTGCTTAAGGGATTCTCTGTTTTGCTTTTTACTTCCTTCAAGTAATACTTTATTTCCCACTTATTTTTGTAAAACGTTTAACAATTAACTCTTGCCTTGACACATCCGCATTTGGTTTTGCTGATGATTTTTAAGCAGTGTACATAGAAAGGTATACCACATTACACTTACATTTCACATATAGTAGCATTCACCCTCCTGCTATCATCTATAACACTATCTACAAAGTCTCTCATTGGAACCTCATTGTTGTCATTGGTAGTGTCAGGTTTAGGTGGTACACAGTATTTAGTGATTTTCTTAACTGTCCTTCTGTAAAGGTAAATTTCCATTATCAGAAATGGTATTAAGGGTAGTATAACTAATACAAACATAAATGATAGCAATAAATCAGGATCATAACTGTCAATAAGTGGTACCATTGAAACCACAATCATCAGCTGCAACACAAAGCCATCAAACACATTAAGAATGTTAGATCCATATGGCCTTATTGTCATATGTATAAAGGCTAACAAGGAATTGAAAATGATCAATAAATACTGGGTGGTGTCATTGCTTGATGTATTGGCAATAATTATCAGAATAATCACCAGTCGACATGTCATGTAATAAGCTGAAAAACTACGATACTTGTCTTTGTAACATCCTTGAAACTGATCCAATAATGGTTTTATTCGGGTGAAGTTGATTTTGTAATTAAGAAATGGCTCAATTAAAAGCAGAAATGGCAGACCAATTACAATAATTAGTGTACATATTATTGCTAAAATAAAATATGGTAGATGGCGTCCATGTAAATACTCTATGTCAGGTGACAGGTAAGTGTAAATCTTATCCACACTGTGAAATGTCAGTGATCTCAATAGCAGCAATGAAGTTGTTGCCACAGAGGTGTACGACAGCAGTAGAAGAAAACATATAACATGGATAATTCCTCTACTAACAAATGTTGAAAACTTGTATGATATTCTTGCTGATAAGCAGATCACTGCTATGATGATGGAAACAGCTAGTGGATGTACATAATGAATGAACTGTTGGTCAATTCCACTCATATCAGTTACTAAACAGAGCTGTCCTAAAAATTGTGGTGTGACTTTTGCAATACTGGACATAATACTAACAAATGTAAATAATCCTTGTGATGAGTACAAGTGTTCACTCAGTAAAATATCCACCACACTGTAATAGTATGTAATAGCATACAAATAACCAATCCCAACATGATAGTATGTCATGATAAACACTAATATAACAATGACCACCCAGTAAAGGATTGCTAATGCCACCACAAGTACTGTTTGTCCAGTTGTACAATTGTCAACACTTACACATTCATTAGAATCAAATGAAAGAGTAAATCCTTCATTGCAACTACTACAAGCAGTACCAGATCGCTGTGAATTACACTGATTTGCTCTGACTGGTGAAAGTTCAAAAAATCCATTAGCTGTTTCACAACAAGTAAAATTACAGTAACTTCTGGGACAAATTGTCACTGTAGCTTTATCATCAACTACACCAAACCAGTAACCTCTTTTGATAGATGATGCACTACCAGAACAAGACACAATATCACTATCACTGTAGCATACACATGTAGTATTATCATAGTGGAAACCAGGGTGACATGGTGATAGTGCAATTATTAGTTCAATAAAGAACTCTCTTATGTTGGATATACTGTCTTCATATGAAGTAATGATTACTGAATAATTAGTTGCATCTAAAACTATTTTTCCTCCTACACTGACTCCTCCAAATACTTTACATGATATTAGCACATTGTCTGATTCGATGATATGATGATTTTGATCTTCACTGCTCAGTACAAATTGTGTTGGTCCAGCAGGTTGATTGTAATAATCCTTTACACAAGCATTGATTATGATTTCCTCACCAAGCATTATATTTCTTGTTAGATAAGTTCGACAATTTGTATAGTTATTATCAATGCATGTAACTGCTGAGTCTTTAAATTCTAGTTTTTTAGGAGAAGTTTTAATCACCCCATTGAAATGATTGTATCCTTTGTTAATTAAGTTGTTGTTTAAACACATCTCATCACATGATGATGGTATATCAACATAAACATCAGAACCTGTTAGATCAGTGTTGTCACCAAACACAATGTCTGTAGTGTTGAATATAATTTTGTTCTCAGTACTTTTTGTTAGGTCACAATATATGGCCCCACCACGGCTATTAGCATTATTATGATAAAATGTGATATGAGAATTATTGCAAATGTTTACAAAGAAGTGATCACTAAGATGTATGGCCCCACCACTTGCTGTAGCTAAATTGTTGAAAAACCACAATTGAGGTTGTTCTGCAAATGTTATAGAGGATTTCACTGCAGAAATAGTGCCACCATTTTCTGCTGTATTGCTAGTGAAATTTACTGAAATGTCTCCTTCAAAAGTTACACTAGACAGTAACACATATACAGCTCCTCCATCAACACTGGCTTCATTATTATTAAATGTTACCCTTGAGTTACCATCAAATGTGATATGAGATGAAGACTGACAATATACAGCTCCTCCATTAATACTGGCTTCATTATTATTAAATGTTACACTTGAGTTACCATCAAATGTGATAGGAGATGAAAACCAACAAGATACGGCTCCTCCATCATCACTGGCTTCATTATTATTAAATGTTACACTTGCGTTATCATCAAATGTGACATGAGATGAAGACCTACAATATACGGCTCCTCCATCATCACTGGCTTTATTATTATAAAATGTTACACTTGAGTTACCATCAAATGTGATATGAGATGAATCATAGCAAAGTACAGCTCCTCCATTAACACTGGCAAAATTATTACTATATGTTACACTTGAGTTACCATCAAATGTGATATGAGATGAAGACCTACAAAATACAGCTCCTCCAAATTCATTGGCTTCATTATTATTAAATGTTACACTTGAGTTACCATCAAATGTTATATGAGATGAAGACCTACAATATACAGCTCCTCCATTAATACTGGCAACATTATTACTATATGTTACACTTGTGTTACCATCAAATGTGATATAAGATGAAGACCTACAAAATACAGCTCCTCCATATTCACTGGCTTCATTATTACTGAATGTTACACTTGAGTTACCATCAAATGTGATATGAGATGAATAATAGCAAAATACAGCTCCTCCATAATCATTGGCTTCATTATTACTAAATGTTACACTTGAGTTACCATCAAATGTGATATGAGTTGAAGCATAACACAGTACAGCTCCTCCATCGACACTGGCTTCATTATTACTGAATTTTACACTTGAATTACCATCAAATGTGATATGAGATGAAGACCAACAACATACAGCTCCTCCATCAACACTGGAATTATTATTACTAAATGTTACACTTGAGTTACCACCAAATGTGATATGAGATGTAGACCTACAAAATACAGCTCCTCCAAATTTATTGGCTTCATTATTATTAAATGTTACACTTGAGTTACCATCAAATGTGATATTAGAATTATCACTGTATATGGCACCACCAAACCTTGCATGGTTGTCCTTAAATGTCACAATTGAGTTTTCCCCAAATGCTGATCTTGAATAAATAGCTCCACCATTATCTGTAACAAAGCTGCTAATAAAATTTTCATCAGACTTATCATAGAATATGACACTGCATTTTTTGCTATAAATTCCTCCACCAGACTTTGCTGTATTACCCTTGAACAACACACTACCTCTAATATGAAGATTAGTATGTGAAATGTAAATTGGTACTCCTGTGTTGTTGACAAACACATTGTCTTGTAAGCAAACATGACCAGTGATCCTACTACCTGAACCATCAATGTAAACTACACTTTGTGTGGCTCTATTGAAAATGAATTGGCTATTAAGGACCACCAACTTGTGTTGACAATGGCTATTAGTATTTGGTGAATAATGTATAGCTGCTCCATGTCCACTATATTCAATTTTGTGTGTAAAACTGCAATTGTTAATGTACATATTTCCAGACATTTGTGAAAGTAAAACACTTCTTCCTTTGGAGTTATGGAATGAGCATCTTTTTAAAGAAACATTGGATGAGTTGTAGAATTCAATTCCAGGATAATCTTTAGAGCCACATCCCTCCCACTGGATACCTTCAATGGTTATATTATTGCAGGAGATGAACTTTACAGCACCAACATCGTTACACTTTACAACAGGATTTCTGTGTCCCATTATCATGATATTTTCAAGACCTTGTAATTTCACATTAGAGAAAAGCTCAGCATCTGTTGTAATGTTAACAATGGTGTTATTACTGGAGATGTTATTTAAAATGTCATCAATTGAATAAAAGGTGAGGTTTCCAGATACACAACAAGAAGGCCTTGGTTTATCCTGACCTGTCATATTTACATCCCCTGAGCCACTAACAAAATCATCACTACTGTTCTGAGAAGTATCAGAATGATCATCCGGCATCACATTTGTAGCTCCTTCAATTTGGCTGAACAAACACACTAGCAGAAAAGCAGCTATGGTCATTTTTAACAGTTCCATGCTTGTATCAACAGGTAACAAAAATACTAACTTGCCAGTTCAGATACTGATATTTATAACTCCAAAGAGGACATGATGTAACATTGATGATGTCATGATAAATGCACGCATCAGTTCAGCCAATGGTAGTTATAACATGTTTGTGGGAAACATGAACTGTACATTACTACTTCAGACTCCAGACCTGCATGATAGCTAATTAGACCTAGTCACCAATTTGATTGAACAATTATAATATTATACTGTTCCCTATTGATACTTTCAGTGAAATCCTTTGCTGGTGAGAAGCCAATGTTGGTTTAAACACTGCAGAAGAAATAGTCTGGCTTTTTGAGTGAAGATCAAGTCACCAAAGGTTCTGAAAATTCCATCTTCATTCAATAAATTAAAGGTTTAATGTCAAATTTCTGATTACCTGTAATACGTATATATGAGATAGTTGATTACCTACCAGCAACACCCACCATTGTGATCCATGTAATAAATAGTACTGTAATTTGCTTTTTCTTTGTTGTGAATTGTAAAATGATTTCCGTATGCAAAACTTACATGAAAATTTTTACATAAGATCAAACTACTCTAATAAAGCAGTAATTCAGGTTAATCATACAAAATATTTGAACACAAATAGTTTTATCACCATAATATTTTGAACAAAAATAAAGTGAATTATGCCAATTTTTTCCCCTGAAATAATATCATGTCCGTAATATATATACGCTTTTGGCTAATCAGTAGTAGCACTGAGCACACATTCAATCAATTGTGTTGACTTTTGTTCCTGACTGTATACTAGTAATTAGTGTAAGTACAGTAAACTGTACCGGTTAACATGACTTAGCCTGTCTTTAGGCTGTTTTGTATGGGTACTAAATCTCATAATACTCCACCTTGTTTTATAAATATACTCCACACCTTCAGGCATAATAATAAAACATAGTCCTAGGTTTATCCAATGAGTATGTCAACATGCAGTGATGTAATGTGATGTAATCTCATGGCACTATATAGTATTGCTACAAAAGATCCAGTAACTTTTACCGACACTGCAACAGAAACAACCATTGAAAGAGGTAACTGATTTAATGTGACCTGGCCTGCAAAAAATAGGGCATGTGGGCACAAACTACAGCCCATCACATAACAGATTATATCTCGGCACTGGAATCCCATATTTACATTCTGTAACTTGTATTATAAAGCCAACTAAATCTTTAATAATTGAGTAAAACTACATCACCATAGCTTAATTACATACATTAAATGTTGTACATCATTAAAGTTTGAAAAAAGGAGGCTAATTTTATGTGCCCACATGCCCTATTTTTGCAGGCCTGTTCACAAAATAGAGTCTAAAGAAGCTATATATGTGGGCACAATGCGGAGTCTATGGAATTTATAAACCCTCATTCTGCCCTCGCTTCACTAGTGCACTACAGACTCAGGCCTTTTGGTTTATAAATTCCATAGACTCCACATTGTGCCTGTATACTGCAACTATTTTACTATTCACTGACAGGAGACAACAACATGTACTATACAAAGTAAATGTAAAGGAAATCTAATCAAAAACAGCCAAGCTGTAAAAAAAGGAGTGCGGCCCTTGAAAAGGCTATGGTGAAAAAAGATGTGAAATTCAAGGTGGCGGCCAAGAAATGGCTGTGACGGTAGGTTAATGGTAAAAATTTTAATAACGACAATTCAGGTGAATTTGGTGCCGCTTGGTCAATTGGAACAAAATTCACCTGAATTGTCATTATTAAAATTTTACCATTAACCTACCATCACAGCCATTTCTTGGCCGCCACCTTGGATTTCACATCTTTTTTCACCATATCCTTTTCAAGGGCCGCACTCCTTTTTTTACAGCTTGGCTGTTTTTGATTAGATTTCACTTCTTTTTGTATTTGTATACCCCAAAGCCAGCATATGGCCAGCTTTGGGGCTTTTTAACCTATATTTTTTTCTTTACCACAGGAAAAAAGAAAAAGATGAAGCAGATTTTATAAATACTTTAACTCATTCTGATTTTATCAGTAAATGTACAAATTATATATATAATGCATATATTTATTACATGTCAATTAATCCCCACAGGATAATTTGCAACTGATCTCTCTACTGGGTGACTTGAAATGTAGCTGAACTCTCTAAAGGGTGATTTGCTTGTACGTAGATGAACTCTTTACAGGATTCTCTCTACAGGGTGACTTGACTCTAGCTGAACTCTCTGTAAGGTTATCTGTTTGTAGTTGAATTCTCTACAGGGTGATTTGTTTGCAGCTGAACTCTCTAAAAGGTAACTTCTTCTAGCTGATCTTTCTACAGGGTGGTTGGTTTGTAGCTGAATTCTCTACAGGGTGATTTATTTGCAGCTGAGCTCTCTACAAGGTGACTTCTAGCTGAACTCTCTACAGAGTAATTGATTTATTTGCAGCTGAACTCTCTACATGGTGTTTTTTTTGTAACTGAACTCTCTACAGGGTGATTTGTTTGCAGTTGAAGTCTCTACATGATGGTTTCTTTGTAGCTGAACTCTCTACAAGGTGATTTCTTTTAGCTGATCTTCTGTACAGGGTGATTTTTTTGCAGCTGAACTCTCTACATGGTGTTTTTTTTGTAACTGAACTCTCTACAGGGTGATTTGTTTGCAGTTGAAGTCTCTACATGATGGTTTCTTTGTAGCTGAACTCTCTACAAGGTAGGGTCCGCAATCCGAAAAATCAACTTCTACAAATCAATCCCCCTACCATTGTGGGATGTTCATTGTAGTATCCCATTGCTTGATCCACCATGAAACCGGAGGTACGATTGTTGTCTTCACAGAAATATCATTTTCAGTATCTCACAAGATGCAAGATTTATTTTTAAAATTTCGTGCTCCACACAAAGGACTGGATGAAACTTGCTACTTAGCCAAATCATATCCAGAGTTGTTGTAGTTGTAAACTACGCACAGAAATAAGTAAATGATTTGCTGGGTGCCCGGCACAGGGTTGCTTTTTTTGAAAAAACAGACAAAGAAATATGAAGTTTCGAATTCAAACTGCCCTACCACCCAGGGCAAGAGAAACCAACTATTCCTCATAGTGTTTCGATACGGTTGGGTGCATAGTCTGTCTATGCTGTTAGTTTGGAAAAGATCTGAGACTTCTCACCATCTGGGTGACAAGCGTCAAAATTTTCTGCAATATCAAAGAATTGTGTCGCGCTTTCTAATCATTTCCAGCGCTTCTGCAGCCACAACAATCATCAATTATAGACTAAAACTATGGCAAAAGATGTCCCTGAACGTTTGGTAATAGCGGTTGTCAATTATTGTTTCATCCACAGCTTCCACGCCTCGCTCTAAGCTATGTATCAAGGGAGGCAGCAAAATCGTCCAAATTTGACTTCACCTCTCACGCTCCACAGCAGCTTCAAATCTTCACTAGATCACCCTACATCACCATTAAGCTTCAAAACATCCCAAAACAAACCGAAAAATGCACAAAATCTTTCATTTTTGATTCGAGCTGCTGGTATACTGCACTCGATACTGCATCATATGAAATCACAGAAACACCACCTGCTACTACTACCAAACGTTTTGATCCATCATTTATCATCATTCTAAACAAAATTAAGTGACCAGTGTGGCATCAGAAGTACTGGAAAGCACTTTGGTACCATTGAGAGAATCCCTTGAAACGACGCACGAAAATTTTGACGTTCTTCACCCAGATGGTGAGAAGTCTCAGATCCTTTCCAGACTAACAGTATAGACAGACTATGCATCCAACCTTATCACATCACTATGAGGAAGAGTTGGCTTTTCTTATCTTGGCAGGTAGGGCAGTTTGAATTTGAAAATTCGTGTTTTGTTTTGTGCTTTTTGAGAGAAAGCAACCCTGTGCTGGGAACCCAGTGAATCATTTGCTTATTACTGTGCGTACTTTTAACTACATTAACTCTAGATAATACCTAGCTAAGCAGCAAGTTCTATCCTGTTCTTTGTGTGGAGCACGAAATTTAAAAAATAATTTTTGCATCTCACGAAATACTAAAATCGATAGTTCTGTGAAGACAACAATCGTGCCTCCGGTTTCATGGTGGATCTAGCAATGGGATACTACAATGAACATCCCACAATGGTAGGTGGATTGATTTGTGAAAGTTGATTTTTCGGATTGCGGACCCTATACAAGGTGACTTCTTCTAGCTGATACAGGGTGACTTGTTTCTAGATGAACTCTCTACAGGGTGACTTGCATGTAGCTGAATTGTCTATCAGATTAACTGTTTGTAGCTGAATTCCGTAGATATCTTGCAATGTAATATAATTCTATAATGGAGTAAGTTATAAACGTAGCTGAATGCTCTATTAGAGTGACTGTTCTATTAGAGTATCTCGATCTCGCATTTGCTACACGTAGTTGCCTTTCGAATCATACCTCAGTGGTTTGTAATCCGATTCTTCCGTACTACTGCAAGGACTTTCTATGATGATTATTCCAGCTACATACTGATTTTCAGCTCATTGCTCTAAGCGGTTTGCCTGGTAGATGTGAAAACTAATAGTTTTTTATTCATAAAAATCAATCGCGTAATTTTGACGCAGGTTGGGTTTTGTGTCATATCTCCATGGTCTTTATCTCAATTCCTTTCAAACCACATAAAGCCACTCCTACGATGGTTACTCCATCTACATATCAATTTTCAACTCATTCCTCCAAGGGGTTTACCCTGTAGGTGTGACAGACCTTCGACCTTATTATACGCACATAATAGGTCATAACTCCGTGAATGTTCATCGGATTCCTACCAAAGTTGGTACTGAGATCCGCCTTAATGAGCCCTTCAAGTGTGCCAAATTTCAGCCCTATCCGAGTACGCATTCGTGTTTATGGCAGATTTTTGCGAAGTGTGCGAAATGAGGATGAAGAAGAAGAAAAAAAAAACCAAGAAATTAAAACGAAATTTTGGTCGCTCGTATCTCGGAAATGGCTGGACCAATTTTCTTCAAGTTTGGTATGTATACTCCCATAACTGGCCGGCACGTATGTAGCAAATCTGGTTCCAATCGGATAAGGGATCACAGAGCTGCATAGGTGTGAAAATTGCGTTTTCTTTCTTCCTGTTAATATACTCACGGTGTGGCGCGCCGGCTTCTTGGGCCGAACGACACACTATCGTGTGTCTTGATAAGATTAGACGACTACTTGCTAAAATAAGACACACTTTAATCCCTACTTTTGGCTAATCTGATGGTCTCATTTCAAGATGCTAGCCAAAAGTAGGCATTAAAGTATATCTCATTTTAGCAAGTAGTCGTCTAATCTTGTTTGCTTACTTTTTACTGCTGGATCATTTCTCATTTCAGCTGTAACATTTTTGAGCTTGTTTCCTTACTTTTATATTATATCAACCCCTACTTCCTTTTGAAATTTTTAATTTTTAAAATAGCTAGTAGTATGTATACACTGTAGTGGAAACTTATACAAAAATTTTTGTGATATATAGTATATATGGAGCACATGTGGCATTGTGGATATATTATTGTATGCCATTCAGTGGTGACTGATTGTGTTGTTGTTTATTACCACATAACTATAGTTCTGAGAGATGTCAATGGACTAAGAAATAATATCGAAGTGCCATCATCCATGTATAAAGTTGGTTACAACATTGCAACACTTTATTGGTGTAATAATGAAATTTATGGCCAATTTTTATGCCACTGTAGAATAGCTACTGAAATACTGTAGAATTGTTCACTGTACAATGACAATTACAGCAGAACCTCCCTTATCCAGACCTCAATTGTCTGGGCACCTCCATTGTCTGGGCACCTCCATTGTCCAGGGACTCTATAGGCACCTCCATTGTCTGGACAGCCCAAATTAGTTATGTGGCTTGACAGAATTGTAGTTTATTGACCATAATGAAGTTTGGTTTAGATTAAAGCACAAGGAGGAAGCCTAAAGACTGCTGTTTACCTGTTAGGTGGCTTGTTTATTCTACTAATAATAGCTACTACTTGGTTGCTAGGTAATAATAGCTCACTAAACTGCATAGCATTAACTGATACCAATAACAACCATTTAAGTCAATTACTATTACATAATAGCAAGGATTTCTTAGTTATAGACATTTATGAGATACGGATGGTAGTATGTACCAGACCGCCTGGATAAGAGAGGTTCCACTGTATTGGGGTAGTCAATTGCAACACTATAGATAATGGATTACAATGAGTTGCAACATACACATATATCCCAGTAGTTTAATATCAGTGTGTTAATATTGAAGGCACTTAAATATTAAAATGATATAACTTAATATATACAGATGCAATGCTATGTAGAGTTGATAAGAAAAATAAACAGGCACACATGAAGCTTCCTGTGAGTCAGCCAGTTTTTGCATTTGGGATACCGTCTGGTAGCTAACATTCACACTTTTTGTTTAGACTAGCCTTATAAAGTAAAATATTTCCAAGAAAGGAAAGGGTAAGTCCTTTACTGAAAATACTTTAAACTTAATTATGATATCACATACTGCAGGGGCGGATCCAGGAGCTGGAAAGGGGAGAGGCACAAGCAGGCCAAGTTGTAGGTGGTTGGCCAGAGAGCCAGATTCTCTGCTACATTTTTGAAGCAGCAAATAATACACCTTTTGGTAGTATCTCACTGTTGATTTTTACCATTTTGGCCTTTGCAGATGGTTGTGAAGTCTTAAAATCTGTTTAAAAGGCTCTGAATTCCTTAAACAACAGCAAGCAACCATGTACACCTGTAACATACTGTAGCACTATAAAGCTAATAATTGAATTGAATATGACAATTATTTTTATAGGCACTTAGTACGCACGAAGGTGTTGGCCCGGCAACAATTTCATAGCTAGTTTGACTTTGGTTCACTTTGATTTCAGGTGAATTTGTAATAAATGCTAGCAAAATGTGTATATTTTTTCGTGAGTTTTATAAGCTGCATGATCTTGGCCTGACATAAAGTTTAGTATTTTAATCAGAAGTATGGCTCCTCCACAAGGAAGGTGGGGGGGGGGGGGGGGGGGGGCATTTGCCCCAAATTCCCCATTCCGGATCCGCCATTGTACTCACAGGAAAGAAAATAACTGTTACAGTAATAATACAGATTGACAATGACTTCAAATGTCTGAGACGTTCTGGCCCTATATGTAACTCATTACTCTACACACACTTGATGGCTTGAAATACTCAAATCTCAGTAGTGAAGTTGTTTGTTCTGAAATACAGTATAACAAATCAGAGTCTACAGATATTGCACACTGACGTAATACAGTAGTAGGTACAAATTGAGCAGAATCTTGAAAAACAAGTAATTTAAAAAATGAAAATTTTAGTAACGACAATTCAGGTGAACTTTGTGCCAATACCAAGTGGCACCAAATTCGTCGTTATTAAAATTTTTACCATTAAAGGGGCAGTACACCAAGCCATACAAGTGCTGAAACCATACAAGTGCGACAAGCATTTGACGCTTTTTAACGTAATTACTGAGCAATTGTGGTTTTGTAAATGAACAACAATTCTCACTTTCCATACAGCCTGCTACAATGACTTGGAATCATTTTGCTGTGAAACAACAAGGTTATTTAAGCCAAGTAGAAGATTGTAAACGGTGTGAATGCTTGAAGGTAATGCAACGGCACGAAGCGCTTGGAAATGTAGCCACAAGAACAGCAGCGCCAGCCCATTGTAGACTGTTAATTAACTCAACAGGCTTGTTTACTACAAGTTCTTGTCAGTACAACAATCGTGATAACATTACAAGCTTGTACCAGCTGCTAGAGCCTGGCTGAAGTGGCTGTTTGCAATCCGCATGGGGCGAGGCTTTATGGAGCAGTCTTTATTCGCTACCAAACAACGATGTGAACTGCAGGGGATATACTTTACGAGTAAAACAGTACAAGTTTATACCATTACCATAGCTTTGTTTACAATTATCCCATTAGAAGATCACTACAAGTTCGCCATTTCGTGACGTGATGTAATAAAACGCAACAAATACCACGTCATGAACGTATTTAACTGGATGTGAAATTAGCACTTGTATGGCTTGGCGTACTGTCCCTTTACCCTACCATCACCGCCATTTCTTGGCTACCACCTTGGATTTCACATCTTTTTTCACCATAGCCATTGGGCCATATAGTAAGAGAGCTAAGCCTTTAAAAAAGGCCTTTTTGTGCACTTTTGGATAAAAGCATGCAACTTGGCACATAGTTAGTTTTCATCATAAAGGTCAATTTTCAGTAGGGAGCCACCTCAGATTTGACCTTTTGCGACCTCTACAGGTCAATTAAGTATGCGAAAATGCATTATCTTACAATAACACCAGTTCCACAAATAATAAACCTTAAGTGTTGGGTATCAAATGATAGCTGACACTTCAGGGAGTGTAATGAGACCAAAATTACACCTGTAGCATATATTTCATATTAACATATGTATATTAAAGTTAAAAAGTTAAAAATGTTTAATCATTGCTACAGAATGAGCACTGTCTAAGAACAAGGGTAACAGTACATTGATTGCAGCTGGTGGAATCACTGCAGTTTGCATGTTGGAATGATAGGCAGACCAGGTTATCCAATCAGATTTCTGTAATGGGCTCTTCTTGAGATTTTCCTTCACTACTTCAGCCATTTCCATTCTGCCTTTGTTCCCTCATCAGTAGCATTGAAATTGGTAGGTAGTACAGAGATATTGACAGGAGGAACGTTAAATTCTTTGGTTTTAAAAGCAGCTGGAAGTGCACTAGTATATTTCTGAGGAAGCGGAGTAATTCTTTTTCCATGAGAAACGGTTTGATCAATGATTAGCACACCTCGATCATGACCTCCAAATGTGTGGGAAGGATGTTGCATGAGTGAAATGCCTGTGCCATGAAATGAGTCTTTTGCTGTTGTAGCACTAGGGTTGTAATCAAGGTTGTCAACTGCTGCTACTGTGAAAAGACCACTACACATCTTTGGAGGACACACAACACCATCTAACTCAAATCGCTCACACACTCCATTGCCTAAATCAGATGTCAACTGCAGAAGGCGGTCATATGAAATACAGATACCCAGATTGAAAAATGCATCAATAAGAGATCTTTTTCTAGTAGCAACATGGAGCTTAAATGCCACATACAAAGCTAGTGGCGTTTCACGATCACGATTATGTCGTTCACGATTGTGATTAACAGAATCTGCGCCTCGACAATATTTCACACTGTTGAACATTAGGATTTGATATATGGAAAGAGCAACCCTCGAGGTGGACATGCCAGTGTCAGACTGATGCTTGATGCTAGGGCCATCTAGAATCATTCTAACAAGGGCCATTAGTGATGGTGCTACAGCTTCTTGTTCAGTTGAGTGCTTGAAAGATCCATCGAACAAATTTTTCTTTTCAAACACTTCTTTGCGCACTATTTGCGCTGCACGTACTAAGTACATTGCATCATCATCAAAATCACAAGCTTTTGTAAGAGCTACAATAAAATCTTCATTAAAACTGAGAATGACACTATTGCCTTGTAGATGTGCCTGAAGATCTGGAAGTGCTAACAGCAACCTGTCTTTGAGCCTTGAAGAATGTATGCGACCATCAACAACAGCACCAAGCTGTTCAAGTCGATTCTTGTACATCTGTGTAAGATCTGTCAATTTGAAAACTGGTGCAATATCTTCCTTCCGAAGGTCTTCCATAAATGCAACTAATTCTGCTAAAGCAATTCCATGTAAATGAGCCTCACAATCTTTTTCTTGACCTGCTCTGTCCAGTGCCCTAGCTCTGTTGTATAGATCCACAAGACATTACTTGGCTTCTAGAGCAATCATGTCCCCAGGTTCAAGCTTGGCTAGAAGGGTAGTGTCTTTCAAAGCTATGGCACATTTGCGTACTTTTGCATCAGTGTTGTATGTTGAAGCATTGTGTAGACCTTCAGATCCACCTGGATTATCGCAAAGAAAACACTTGTCATCTTTAAGGTCAATAGATCTGTGACTTGAACGTGTGTATACAGATGGAGGCGTACTAACTTTCTCATTATTTTGTTGCTTCTATAGTCGTTCTAACTTTGTCTGGTTAAATTTCAGACGACAGGACTTATGCCATCCAGCGCGGTTCCTTGCCAATATGGCTTCAATACCACCATCATCATCCAGCTGTTTGATATCAACATTGATTGGCATGTGACCAAGCTCATTAAAGCTAATTAGCTGTTCCACTAAAGACCTATGGCCACTACCAGTAATCATCTTCTTATTTTTAACTGCATATGGACACTGCAGTCCTGTCCCATTCTCTTGGCACAGTATACAAAACTCCCAATTAATGCCCCCTGTATCAATTCTTTTTGGTGTGGGAGTCTCAATATCCACTAACACATGGCGCTTTGCCATTACAGAGCGTTATTAATACTTTTTAGAGGCCATACCCTGTATTAAGAGTGTAGTTGCAATATTGTTAACTTACATACAATACATGCCTTACCTGACTTAGTAGAGCACAACATTACAAAATCCACTCTTAAAATTTTTGAAGACTATGGTGTTGGAATGTTTAGAATGACATGCATGAAAAAATCAGGCAGGCATGAAAAATCAGGTTGTGCTAATACCTTCACACAGGTCATGTTTAAAACTAAAAAATAGGCAGTAAAAACATATCTATGATTTGGTACGTGCTACAGGTGTAATTTTGGTTTCATTACACTCCCTGAAGTCTCAGCTTTCATTTGATACCCAACATTTAAGGTTTATTATTTGTGGAACTGGTGTTAATGCAAGATAATGTATTTTCGTGAGCTTAATTGACCTGTAGAGGTCACAAAAGGTCAAATCTGAGGTGGCTCCCTACTGAAAATTGACCTTTATGATGAATACAAACTATGTGCCAAGTTTCATGCTTTTATCCAAAAGTGCACAAAAAAAGGTCATAGCTGCCTTACTAATACTCTTTTTTTACAGCTTGGCTGTTTTGGATCAGATTACTTTTAGTGAACTATAAAACCAAAACTAAAAGCTGTAATCTGAATTTTACTGTAACCAAAACTTGATTTCCTTTATTACTAAATTTAAACTAAACTAAATGACATTTACACTAGTAGCTATACTGTTTTAGTTTACTAAACTAAAACTAAAACCTATTTTAGTAAGCATAAATTACTTTTTGTATACTATACTAAACCAAAACAAAAATTTTTATCTTGAGTTCACTACAACTAAACTAATACTAAAATGTTTTTAAACCAGGCGCACGCCCACAGCCGGCCGAAGGCCGGCTGTGGGCGTGCGCCTGGTTTACTGAAATTGTTTTCGTAAAAGTGTGTGTGTGTACCTATCTACCTATGTTTGTCCGTACGCACCCACGTGAGCAAAATCGTTTAATAACGATAAAAGCAGCTTTTACGTAAGAAGTAAAAGTGAAATGAAGTCTGTATTAAACTTCTGCACAGGTGAACTTTGCTCTGAGGTGGTTTCTTTTCGGCGGACTGAAATACGGGTGTGGTGACTTTCCTCAGACTACCTTCCCCTTGAGGTTTCAGGCATTTAGCAACTGAAAAACAACGGTGCAGGCCTCGTACACTGCCAAGAATAGCCTATCGCTTCGAGTTGAAAGGGGGCGTATCCCTTACGTACGCGAACGAAAATGAAGAGCAGCTTTGAGGCTTTGTCGAGAGAATTTGTGGGAAAAAACACGTTAGTCACACTATAAAACAGTTTAGAAGATAGTTTTGTACGTAATATGTTGGTTAAAGCGGTTTATTTAACAAACGCTTCCTTAGCAGTGCATAGCAACGTAATTGAACGAATTACGAATATTTCATGAATTACGAAATACGAGAAATAGCTAATTATATTATTGCACAACCCAAACTACCCTATTGTAAAGTAGTAATACATAGTTGGTTAATTCATAGTAGTATATACTGTCTATAGTTATTCCAGATGAGTTAGCTAGCTGCATGGCGCCTGGTTTTTAGAAGTAGTACAACATCAACTTGTTTCCTACTGGTACTAAAACTAAAACTAAAATGAAAATCTGTACAAAATAACGCTAGCTAAAAATAAAAGTTATGACTTATGAAGTCTAAAAGTTGAAAAAAATGGGTTAAATTTTGTATGTGAAAAAGTACCTTATCACAAATCCTTTCAATAACACAGCTATAGAGATAATAGTGCAAAGGGCCTACTTGAAAAAGCTTCATGATACATGCAATCCTTTATTAAGAGCACATCTAAAGTGGATTGTTACATATATGGTAACATAAAGCCATTTGTGATTGGCAATCATCAAGAATCATTTGAACACAGTATTTCATGCTAGCTGTCTATTATTCCTATCATCCTTGAAATGAAATCTCATGTTGGATAAACTAATATTTTGCTTTCATGTGTGTCTGGTACTGAAATATCCATCATATGTGATTGGGCCTGCGAAAACAGGGCATGTGGGCACAAACTACACCCCGTCACTTTGCACGTTGTATCTCAGTATTGGAATAGAATATTTGCATTCTGTAACTTGCATCTTAAAACCAATTAAATGCTTACTCAGCGCTGATAATTGCATTTCCATAGCATTATGGTACATAAAGTTATGACTGAAGAAAGTGTGAAATAGTAGGCAAAAATCATGTGCCCACATGCCCTATTTTCGCAGGCCCAGTGACATTTTGTCATTGGTTTTGTATGTGGAGCTCACCTGATACTGTCAAATTTGAGTGGCAGGTAACAACTACTTGAGTATACTAGTGTTCTGGAAAGTAAGAAATTGGTGTAAAACATGTGAAAATTTGTTACACATACTATCGGTGTCCTACAACACTGAATACTTGAAACATACTGGATAATAGTGAGGATGACATGGTAACAGGTACCATCACTGGCTACTTGCTTTTCCTGGAACATTGCAACTTTTATATACCACTATTATACAGTATAGTGTCACATACTGTGACATGCATTAAGTTATCATCAGGTGAATTTTGTGACAACTTGTTAGTTTCAGACAGGAAGTTCTAAGAAACTGCCTCAGCAATATTATATCAGAAACCTTTATAATACCACAATGTGTTTGCTCTGTATCATGGACTGACATACAGCAATACACTAGCTACTCTGTTTTGGGTTTACTTTAAACTTATCATAATTATGATCGTACTGTCAACTTCACAAATTATTGTTTTCTTTGAAAATACAAACACTTATATTAATAACAAACACACATCCATTTCGTAATGACTCTTAACCTGTGATAAACACCCTGTATATATACACTAATATAATCACTAGGAAGGTGGTAATATTGTACAGATCGAGTTCCATATTCAGTTATAACCCATGTGGTAGTACAATTTTTCTGCTTGGTGCATCACCAATTATTGTGTTCAAAGTAATTATGGTCTGGCAGTGAAAATTTATACTGATCTAATCAGATAAAACATCATGTAGTTGACATCATTTTAAAGCGATTGTAAATTCATAAAAACATAAAATTCCTGTAAATGTGTAGGACCATAAATTGTCCTCCTAATTCATCCTTGCCCATTCTGTAAACACGTTTTTAAAGGGTTGTATTGGTAGTGAAGTCGCTATCGATGTTTATTATTATTAACTTTGTAGTTTTTTGATAACTGTATTATAACAAAGAGCCATGTATGTACAAATTTTGTATGTGTGTGCCACACACCTCAAATGGGTTTTGTTTTTTCACCCTCCCGTGTCCAGTTCTTTACTGGTTAAAGTGAAAACAAATACAGCCTAGAGATTAGATGCAAAGGAGTCTACTTGAAAAGGCTTCATAATACATACAATCCTTGAATAAGAACACATCTAAAATGGATTGTTATATATGTACCATAATTGATAATATCATTTGTGCATACTTGACTCAGAATAATGACAGTATTTCAATTACTATATTATATATATATATATGTGTGTGTGCATCTGATACTGAAATATCCATCACACTGTCATTGGTTTTATAGCTGGAGCTCACCTGATACTGTCAACCTCGAGTGGCAGGAATCATATCTGTTAGCTACTTTAGTATAGGAGATGTTCTGGAAGGTAGGGAATTGGTTTTAAAATGTGAAAATTAAGTAGCTAGACATACTTGCGATCTACAACACTCTGAATACTTCAACTAGTGTTTCTCACAACTGGTAAATGCTGATAATGGCCTGATAACAGGTACCATCACTGAATACTGGCTTTTCCTGGGACATCATGGTAACCATTGGAACCAGTGGAGGATCTAGGTGGTTTTCTGTGGTTTTGACAGGAACCCCCTTTCAAGTTTAGCTCAGTGGCAGTCTAACTAGCTACATTATCGTTGTGTTGACAATTTGTCATAGTAAACAACTATGTAACACTGTACATATTTTAATAGCATGCATGCAATTGTACTTAACTATCATCATTAATTATAGCTATTAAACCCTCAGCAACACTTTACTGTTCACCTCCCACTACATTATAAACGATCGAGTTTCTCTAATAAAGCAATCAATAACTACTGTAATACAACAATCAAAATTATAGTGTTTACAGTTTAACAAATTGGATTTACTGTTACTAAAAGTAGCTTAAAATTGAATCTCAGAACTCGAAGTTTTCTGGAGAAATGCCATCAGATATTCTCAGTTATGTATATCAACTTTTAGGAACCCTCTTTTGAAAATCTTCGATCTGCTACTGGGGACTGAACTCCCCTGGATCTGCCACTGTTGTGCAGTATAATAGTATAATATTTATGTTATCATTATGTAAATTTTGTGGCAACTTGTATTGTTTATTATGCTTGTTCACAAACTAGGTTTCAATCAGGAAGTTCTAAGAAACTGCTTCAACAATATCAACATGATCAGAAACCTTTCAAATTATTTTTACAGTATCATAATAGACCATAATGTGTTTGGTCTTGATCATGGCCTGACATACACCTCGCTATTCTTTTTTATTAGGTTTTATGTTTACAATTTATCATCATTTTTAATTGTAATGTCAAATTCATTGTTTTCTTTGAAAATACAATCACTTAACAGATACACATGATCAGTTTCTTAGTGACTCTTAACTTGTGATAAACACCCTGTATATATACATTAAAGAGCTGGTAGTATTGCACAGATCACGATCGAATTTCATATTCAGCTGGTAGTACAATTTTTCTGCTTCGTTCATCACCAAATGTGTTGAATGCATGTATGGTCTGGCAGTGAAAAATTATACTGATCTAAACAGACAAAACATCATGTAGTTGACATCATTTTAAAGCCATTGTAAAAGTTCATAGAAACATAAAATTCTTGTAGAGGTGTAGGCCCATAAATTGTCCTATTTCATCCTTGCCCATCCTGTAAACACATGTTTAAAGGGTTGTAGTGGTAGTAGTGATGCACCGATTAATCGGTAAATAATTGGAAATCGGTTTATCGGCCATATTTCAGCATTTTCGGTATTGGTAATTATTAACAGATTATTTAGCCAATTAATTCTACTGACCATGATGCTAGTGTTTTCATAAAAATGAGACAAAAATAAAGTTTCAAAGTGACATTTTTCAAACTATGTGTAAAATTTTGGTAAACATAAACATTGGATCGGTGATTGGTATCGGCTGTTATATGATTTTCAATATCGGCTAATTGGATAATTGGCTAAATCCCTTATCGGTGCATCACTAAGTGGTAGTGAAGTCACTAAAGATGTTTATTATCTAATCAAAAACAGCCAAGCTGTAAAAAAAGGAGTGCGGCCCTTGAAAAGGCTATAATGAAAAAAGATGTGAAATCCAAGGTGGCGGCCAAGAAATGGCTGTGATGGTAGGTTAATGATAAAAATTTTAATAACGATAATTCAGGTGAATTTTGTGCCAAGACCAAGCGGCACCAAATTCACCTGAATTGTTGTTATTAAAATTTTTACCATTAACCTACCATCACAGCCATTTCTTGGCCGCCACCTTGGATTTCACATCTTTTTTCACCATAGCCTTTTCAAGGGCCGCACTCCTTTTTTTACAGCTTGGCTATTTTGATTATATTTCAATTCTTTTTGTATTTGTATACCCCAAAGCCGGCCTATGGCCAGCTTTGGGGCTTTTTAACATATATATTTTTCTTTACCACAGGAAAAAGAAAAAGATGAAGCAGATTTTATAAATACTTTAACTCATTCTGATTTTATCAGTAAATATACAAATTATATATATAACGCATATATCAAGAGTTCATTATATTATGAACTCTTGCATATATTAATTATATGTCAATTAATCCCCACAGGATAATTTACAGCTGATCTCTCTACTAGGTCGCTTGAAATGTAGCTGAACTCTCTACAGGGTGATCTGCTTGTATGTAGATGAACTCTTTACAGGATTCTCTCTACAGGGTGACTTGACTCTAGCTGAACTCTCTTCAGGGTTATCTGTTTGTAGTTGAATTCTCTACAGGGTGATTTGTTTGCAGCTGAACTCTACAAAGTAACTTCAATCTTCTAGCTGATCTGTCTACAGGGTGACTTGTTTCTAGCTGGTCTCTCTACAGGGGATTTGTTTGTAGCTGAATTCTCTACAGGGTGATTTATTTGCAGCTGAACTCTCTACATGGTGGTTGCTTTGTAGCTGAACTCTCTAAAAGGTGACTTCTTATAGCTGAACTCTCTACAGGGTGATCTTTTCATAGCTGAACTCTCTACAGGATGATTTGTTTGCAGCTGAACTCTCTACATGATGATTTCTTTGTAGCTGAACTCTCTACAGGGTGATTTGTTTGCAGCTGAAATCCCTACAGGTGATTTGTTTGTAGCTGAACTCTCTACAAGGTGATACTTCTAGGTGATCTCTCTACAGGATGACTTATTTCTAACTGAACTCTCAACAGGGTGATCTGTTCATAGCTGAACTTTCTACTGGGTGATTTGTTTGCAGCTGAACTCTCTACATGGTGGTTTCTTTGTAGCTGAACTCTATACAAGGTAACTTCTTCTAGCTGATCTCTCTACATGATGACTTGTTTGTAGCTGAATTCTCTACAAGGTGATACTTCTAGGTGATCTCTCTACAGGATGACTTGTTTCTAACTGAACTCTCAACAGGGTGATCTGTTCATAGCTGAACTCTCTACTGGGTGATTTGTTTGCAGCTGAACTCTCTACATGGTGGTTTCTTTGAAGCTGAACTCTCTACAAGGTAACTTCTTCTAGCTGATATTTTTACAGGGCATATTTGTTTGTAGCTGAGTTCTCTACAGGGTGATTTGTTTGCAGCTGAACTCTCTACATGGGAGTTTCATTGTAGCAGAACTCTCTACAGGGTGACTTGTTTCTAGCTGATCTCTCTACAGGGTGACTTGTTTCTAGCTGAACTCTCTACAGGTGATTTGTTTGCAGCTGAACTCTCTACATGGTGGTTTCTTTGTAGCTGAACTCTCTACAAGGTAACTTCTTCTAGCTGATCTTTCTACAGGGTGATTTGTTTGTAGCTGGATTCTCTACAGGGTGATTTATTTGCAGCTGAACTCTCTACAAAAGACTTCTTCTAGCATAACTCTCTACAGAGTGATTAATTTTTTTGCAGCTGAACTCTCTACATGGTGGTTGCTTTGTAGCTGAACTCTCTAAAAGGTGACTTCTTATAGCTGAACTCTCTACAGGGTGATCTTTTCATAGCTGAACTCTCTACAGGATGATTTGTTTGCAGCTGAACTCTCTACATGATGATTTCTTTGTAGCTGAACTCTCTACAGGGTGATTTGTTTGTAGCTGAACTCCCTACAAGGTAACTTCTTCTAACTAATCTTTCTACAGGCGATTTGTTTGTAACTGAGTTCTCTACAGGGTGTTTGTTTGTAGCTGAACTCTCTACAATGTGACTTCTTCTAGCTGAACTCTCTACAGGGTGACTTCTTTCTAGCTGAACTCTCTACAGGGTGACTTCTTTCTAGCTGATCTCTCTACAGGGTGACTTGTTTCTAGCTGAACTCTCTACAGGGTGATTTGTTTGCAGCTGAACTCTCTACAATGTGACTTCTTCTAGCTGAACTCTCTACAGGGTGACTTGTTTCTAGCTGATCTCTCTACAGGGTGACCTGTTTCTAGCTGAACTCTCTACAGGTGATTTGTTTGCAGCTGAACTCTCTACATGGTGGTTTCTTTGTAGCTGAACTCTCTACAAGATAACTTCTTCTAGCTGATCTTTCTACAGGGCATATTTGTTTGTAGCTGAGTTCTCTACAGGGTGATTTGTTTGCAGCTGAACTCTCTACAATGTGACTTCTTCTAGCTGAACTCTCTACAGGGTGACTTGTTTCTAGCTGATCTCTCTACAGGGTGACCTGTTTCTAGCTGAACTCTCTACAGGTGATTTGTTTGCAGCTGAACTCTCTACATGGTGGTTTCTTTGTAGCTGAACTCTCTACAAGATAACTTCTTCTAGCTGATCTTTCTACAGGGCATATTTGTTTGTAGCTGAGTTCTCTACAGGGTGATTTGTTTGCAGCTGAACTCTCTACAATGTGACTTCTTCTAGCTGAACTCTCTACAGGGTGACTTGTTTCTAGTTGATCTCTCTACAGGGTGACCTGTTTCTAGCTGAACTCTCTACAGGTGATTTGTTTGCAGCTGAACTCTCTACATGGTGGTTTCTTTGTAGCTGAACTCTCTACAAGATAACTTCTTCTAGCTGATCTTTCTACAGGGCATATTTGTTTGTAGCTGAGTTCTCTACAGGGTGATTTGTTTGCAGCTGAACTCTCTACAATGTGACTTCTTCTAGCTGAACTCTCTACAGGGTGACTTGTTTCTAGTTGATCTCTCTACAGGGTGACCTGTTTCTAGCTGAACTCTCTACAGGTGATTTGTTTGCAGCTGAACTCTCTACATGGTGGTTTCTTTGTAGCTGAACTCTCTACAAGATAACTTCTTCTAGCTGATCTTTCTACAGGGCATATTTGTTTGTAGCTGAGTTCTCTACAGGGTGATTTGTTTGCAGCTGAACTCTCTACAATGTGACTTCTTCTAGCTGAACTCTCTACAGTGTGACTTGTTTCTAACTGATCTCTCTACAGGGTGACCTGTTTCTAGCTGAACTCTCTACAGGTGATTTGTTTGCAGCTGAACTCTCTACATGGTGGTTTCTTTGTAGCTGAACTCTCTACAAATAACTTCTTCTAGCTGATCTTTCTACAGGGCATATTTGTTTGTAGCTGAGTTCTCTACAGGGTGATTTGTTTGAGCTGAACTCTCAACATGGTAGTTTCTTTGTAGCTGAACTCTCTACAATGTGACTTCTTCTAGCTGATCTCTCTACAAGATGACTTGTTTCTAACTGAACTCTCTACAGTGTGGTCTGTTCATAACGGAACTTTCTACTGGGTGATTTGTTTGCAGCTGAACTCTTTGCATGATTGTTTCTTTGTAACTGAACTCTCTACAAGGTAACTTCTTCTAGCTGATCTCTCTACAGGGCAATTTGTTTGAGCTGAACTCTCTACATGATGGTTTCTTTGTAGCTGAACTCTCTATTAGGTACCTTCTTCTGGCTGATCTGACTACAGCGTGACTTGTTTGTAGCTGAATTCCCTACAGAATAACTTGCAATGTAATATAATTGAGTAAATTATAAATGCAGCTGAATACTTTATTAGGTTGACTGGTATATTAGAGTATCTCGATCTCGCATTTGCTACACGTAGTTGTCTTTCGAATCATAACTCAGTGGTTTGTAATCCGATTCTTCTGTACTACTGCAAGGACTTTCTATGATGATTATTCCAGCTACATTCTGATTTTCAGCTAGTTGCTCTAAGTGGTTTGCCTGGTAGACACGAAAACTAATAGTTTTTTTATTCATAAAAATCGATCGCGTAATTTTGACACAGGTCGGGTTTTGTGTCATATCTCCATGGTCTTTATCCCAATTCCTTTCAAACCACAAAAAGGCACTCCTACGATGGTTGCTCCACCTACATATCAATTTTCAACTGATTCCTCAAAGGAGTTTACCCTGTAGGCGTGGCAGACCTTCGACTTTATTTTACACAAATAATAGGTCATAACTCCGTGAATGTTCATTGGATTCCTACTAAAGTTGGTACAGAGATCCGCCTTAATGAGCCCTTTAAGTGTGCCAAATTTCAGCCCGATCCGAGCACGCATTCGTGTTTTATGGCGGATTTTGCGAAGTGTGCGAAATGAAGAAGTAGAAGAAAAAAAACGAAGAAATTAAAACGAAATTTGGTTCGCTCGTATCTCGGAAATAGCTGGAGTGATTTTCTTCAAATTTGGTGTGTAGACTTCCCTTGCTGGCCGGCACCTCTGTAGCAAATTTGGTTCCAATCGGATAAGGGATCACAGAGCTACATAGGTGTGCAAAATTGCATTTTCTTTCTTCCTGTTAATATACTCACGGGTGGCACGCCGGCTTCTTGGGCCGCACGACACACTACCGTGTATCTTGATTTGTGGTGTTTTGATAACTATGTTATAACAGGCTTAAAAAAACAGCCACGTATGCACAAATTTTGCATTATGTGCCACATATAATATACATCTCAGACAGGTTTTGCTTTTTCACCCTTCTGTGTCTAGTTCTTTATTGGTTAAGGTGATAACAAATACAGCCTAGATATTAGATGCAAAGGAGTCCACTTGAAAATGCTTCATAATATATACATACAATCCTTGATATATTATATCAAGAGGAGTGGATTGTTATAAATACCAGAGTTGATAAAGTCATTCATGCATGCTTGACTTAGAATTGTTATCAGTATTTCAAATGCTAACACTCTATTATTCCTATTAATCTCATCCTTTAACCGAACCCTCATGTTGCATAAACTTTAGTGTGGGACGCCGGGGCGTAGCCAGGGGGGGTTCAAAGGGTTCGGACGAACCCCCTTTTCAGAGTTAAGTTTTTTAAATCGTGATACTGGTTAACTAGAACTGAATTAACTTACACAAATCCACTGAAATGGGTAGCTACAGGTCTTCAGGCAGAGGAATTCAAGTACCTCTACTCGCTATTGCGAATGAATTTATAAGAATACACATGTTTACACGTGTTTACATGTGCACACCTACGAAATTCTATACTTAGGGCAGAACCCCCCTTTTGGAAATCTTGCCTACGCCCCTGGGACTGATTTGCCTTCATGATTAGTGTTGTACAGATCCCCACATTATTTTTAGGAGGATAAATCAATATCCGATATTCTTTTACTCTATTTTTATGGATAGTTAACCAATACCCGATTGTAGGCCTCCACAAGTTACACTTATGCATGCTGCACTAAAAGTACAGCTAGTAAAGACATATTAATGCTGTGAAGTTGTTTGTACACTTACTTCAACTCAAAGTTGCTAGTCAGACAAGTGGGCTAGGGCTCTAACCATCACTGTTTATTATTGTAGTTACCACAAAACGTAAACAAATTACCTAATTTATAAGTACTGTATGTGCCAGAACCTTTGACACCAGCCCACCAGTGGTACTGCAGCTGCTGAAGCTGAATAGACTAATAATCTGCTGGTAAAACCGATTTCCGATTATGGTAAAAACAGCTAATTATTGGATTCTACTGATTACTGATCTCATTATTGGTACAATTCTATTCATGATAGCCATGTACAGTATGTCTGGTCCTGAATATCCATCATGCTGTTATTAATTTTATAGCTGGACCTCACCAATGCTCTGGAAGGTAGGGAATTGGTTTTAAAATGTGAAAATTAAGTACATATTCACCTACAACATTCTGAATATTTTATACCATGCAGTGTTTCTCGCAACTGGTACATAAAATTAATGCTGAGGGATGGCTTGATAACAGGCACCATCACTAATTGCTGGCTTTTCCTGGGACATCATGGTAACCATTGGGAACCAGTGGAGGATCTAGGTGGTTTTGACAGAAACCCCTTTTAAATTTAGCTCAGTGGCAGTCTAACTAGCTACATTATTGTTGTGTTGACAATTTGTCATACAGTGTAGTAAACAACTATGTAACGCTATAATTATTTCAGTAACATGCATGTAATTACACTTAACTAATACCATTTATAGCTATTAAACCCTCAGCAACACTTTACTGTTCACCTCCCACTACATTAAAAATTATCGAGTTACTTTAATAGAGCAGTCGATAACTATTCCAATACAGCTATTATAATTTATATATAGTGCTTACAGTTTAACGCATTGGATTTACTGTTACTAAAAGTAGCTCAAAATGGGATCTCAGAGCTCAAATTTTTCTAGCTACGTATATCAATTTTAAGATATCACCTTTTGAAAATCCTAGATCTGTCACTGGGGACTGAACTCCCCTGGATCTGCCACTGTTGTACAGTACAATGGTGTCATATATGTACATAATATGTTAGGGTCACACATGTTATCGTCACATAACTTTTGCGACAGTTTGTCTTGTCTAATTATGGTTGGCCACAAAATAGGTTTCAATCAGGAAGTTCTAAGAAACTGCTTCAATAATATCAGAAACCTTTCGAATTGCTTTTATGTATTATATATAATACCACAATGGGTTTGGTCTTTATCATGGACTGACATACAGTAATACACTAGCTATTCTGTTTTAGGTTTACTTGTGAACATTAAACTTATATATTTAATGTCACAATTAGCATTTTATAACAGCACAGTTGTCTCAGTTAAACATTCTAATCAGGTAACAATTTGCCTATATAATAATAGCTATATATTTGTAAAGTAAGTGTCTGATCATAAAGGGTAACACACATAGATATACTTAATAATAATTTAATGCTCTTCTAGACCAACCTCACACAGAGTGTATTGATAGGTGAATTTTCTTTGAAAATGTTAATATTTAACAAATTAGTACACATTGATGTGTTTCAGTGACTCTAAGTTGTGATAAACACCATGTATATAGACACTAATCTTTATCTGAACCTGCTAATGTTGCACACACACCAAGTTTCATATGCAGTTGTAATTCATGTGGTAATTTTGTGCTTATTTTGTATTTGGTTCATCACCAATTGTGTTCAAATCAATTATGATCTGACAGTGAAAAATTATACTGATCTAATTAGACAAAACATCATGTAGTTAAAAGCCATTGTAAGTTCATAAAAACATAGAATTCCTGTAAATGTGTAGGCCCATCAATTGTCCTAATTCATCCCTACCCATTCCTCTGTCATTTTTACACATGTTTAGAGGCTTCTTGTGACAGTGAAGTCCGTAAAGACTTTTGTACATTCACACAAACATACTGTGTGCATAATAAGGTGAATTTTGTGACAAATTTTTATTATGCTTCTTCACAAAATAGGTTTCAATCAGGAAGCTGCTTTAGCAATATCAACATAATCAGAAACCTTTCAAATTATTTTTATTTATAGCATTATAATTATTGTAATACCATAATGGGAATAATTATACTAGCCACTCTGTTTTAGGATTTATATAAGTCTATTTGTGACCAGATCTGTGAAATGGGACCCGGTCTTATAGTCTTTCCAACTGTGTGTACTTGGCAAAATAACGTGAACTGTGAATATGGTACCACCCTGAAGTTTAGTCATAATTATTCCACTCCTAACATAGCACTATTTTGTAGTATAATATGAAGGTGACAGGATAAAAACTCAAGGAGTTGTGAGTAGTCAAACTTAAGAATTTGGAAAGGCTATAAGAACCCTTTTCACAGATCCAGTCACATTTGTGTTCATTAAACTAGTAACATTTAGCATTTCATAGAAGTACAGTACATTTATCTCTTAAACATTCTGTAGCTTGCTAGATAACCATGGGCAGCTCTAGAAGATTTGCGGATAGGTTGCCATTTCCAAAACAGAAAAGCGGTTGTCTTTCTTATGCATGTCATAGCTACAGAAAGTCAACAAATAGTTAATGAGAAATTAATTTTAAAGATGTTTACACAATTTAAGGTGCGAGGAAGCAATTTTGAGTGGTTTTGTGATAAATGAAAGCTATTTATAAATTGTAATGGTTGTAAATTGTACAATAAGTTATCTATTTAGTCATTAAGTTAGTCCTAAACAAAAGTTTTGGCTTGAGCTTTCATCGACTGCTCTATTAGAGGATATTGATCTTTTTGTTTAAAAAAGCTAACTAGTTTCCAGAATCTGATAAAATCCCCTGTCCATACGTAACAATTTGCCAATAGCTATATCCTTGCACAGTAATTAGATTTTTCCAAACGTCTGATCCTAAGGGGTAACACACATTTATTATCGCAATAATTTAATGTTCTTCTTTGAATACAATCATTCGCTTCACATGACCTTTGATTCCTAAATTTCTTAGTAAGTTCTCTTAGAAAATACAAATACTTAACAAATACACATGATCTGTTTCTTAGTGAGTCTTAACTTAACACCCTATATTATAGAATTACTGTAGTGTCTGTTATTTTAACTGATAATGCTGCTCATCTCTCTCAGGGGCATAGCTAGGATTTTCTTGAAGGGGGTTTGGATTTGAAGTATGTCTTTTAGGGAAAGGCCTAAGTGCTTCCCCTAGACCATGTTTGAATGAAAAATATGCATACACAACATGTACCGTTAGGCAGTAACATTAAAAGGTGCTGTTTGTGCATCTAACTAGTACACACTGCTGTTTATGCAGTTTATAAATCTATTGTAATACAAACTAATCTTCACTTCAAAAAACCTACTGACAGCCAATTGCAATTTCCTAGCACACGAGAGCCCTCCACACACGAGTCTCTTAGTTGGCAATAATTTATTGGCCAGTCTACCTGTTGATGTTCAGTAACTTCACACATGGCTTTTACTCCAATATATTCTAGGCATCACATGTGCAAAACATGTGACAAATCAACAAACCATTCATCAGGTAAATATACATCAACTATTCACAGTTTGTGCTAACCTGACACATGTACAACACGACCACTGAAATTTATCACAGCTGCTGCCTTGTAATATGTCTCAACTAACCAGCAGTCCTTCGCTATTTTCACCATAATATCATGTGCGCAATTGATCATGTGATTCAATAGATGATTTGTATTAACTCAATGTGACCCTCAAGAGTAGTACAGAGGAATGCCAGTGTGCAAGTAGCCACCAGAGAGCTCCAGGGCTGTAAGGTTTAGTGTGATTTTAAATTCTGTCTCTGAAAGGGGTTTGCTTGAACCATCTACACCCCGGCTACACCCCTGCCCCTGACTTGTATTATGAACTCTTGGTTGTACAGTACATAAAAATCATATTCAGTTGTAATTTAATTTGTAACATTTCTGCTTGTTTTGTGTTTGATACATCACCAATTGTACCCAAAGCAATTATGGTCTGACATTTAAAAATTATACTGATCTAATCAGACAAAACATCATGTAGTTGACATCATTCAATTCATAGAAACATGAAATTCCTGTAAATGTGTAGGCTCATAAATAATTGTCCTAATTCATCCCTACGTATTCCTCTATCATTTTGTAAACACAGTTTCTCATAACAGTGAAATTACTAAAGACATTTATTAGGTAACTTTATATGACCAAGTACTCTTTCCACACATTTTACATGTGAGTAAACAAAATGATGTAACACTTGATCCTTATACTGATTAAGCTGCTCTTTGCACAAAACTACTGTATAGCCAGATATGGTAGCTTCACGTATGGAATATTTAAGAGAGGTATATGCAATGGTGTTGTTTTAGTTTACATAAACTAAAACTAAAACCTATTTTAATATAATGTATATATTATATATGTGACCAGGCCTGCGAAAATAGGGCACGTGGGCACAAACTACACCTTTTCACATAACAGTTCATATCTCAGTACTGAAACTGAATATTTGCATTCTGTAACTTGCATCATAAAGCCAATAAATGCCTACTAAGAATTTAAAATTGTATTTCCAAAGCATAATCATAGAAAAAGTTATGAGTGATAAAGTTTGAAAAAGTAGGCAAAATCATGTGCCCACGTGCCCTACTTTCGCAGGCCCAGTCACATTTTTAATGTAGCATAAATTACTTTTAGTGAACTATATAACCAAAACTAAAAGCTGTAATCTGAATTTTGCTTAGCTAAAACTTGGTTTCCTTTCCTTTTTTCCTTTATCTAGTAGCTATATTGTTTTAGTTTACTAAACTAAAACTAAAACCTATTTTAGTCAGCATAAATTACTTTTTGTATACTATACTAAACCAAACTAAAATTTGTATCTTAAGTTCACTAAAACTAAATTAATACTAAAATGTTTTTTCCTACTGGTACTAAAACTAAAACTAAAACTAAAATGAAAATCTGTACTAAACAACGCTAGCTAAAGATAAAAGTTATGACTTATGAAGTCTAAAAGTTGAAAAAATGGGTTAAATTTTGTATGTGAAAAAGTACCTTATCACAAATCCTTTCAGTAACACAGCTTTAGGGATAATAGTGCAAAGGGCCTACTTGAAAAAGCTCCATAATACATGCAATCCTTTATTAAGAGCACATCTAAAGTGGATTGTTATATAGATGGTAACATAAAGCCATTTGTGATTGGCAATCATCAAGAATCATTTGAACACAGTATTTCATGCTAGCTGTCTATTATTCCTATCATCCTTGAAATGAAATCTCATGTTGTATAAACTAATATTTTTCTTTCATGTGTGTCTGGTACTGAAATATCCATCATATGTGATTGGGCCTGCGAAAACAGGGCATGTGGGCACAAACTACATCCCGTCACTTTGCATGTCGTATCTCAGTATTGGAATAGAATATTTGCATTCTGTAACTTGCATCCTAAAGCCATTTAAATGCTTACTCATCGCTGAAAATTGCATTTCCATAGCATTATGGTACATAAAGTTATGACTGAAGAAAGTGTGAAAAAGTAGGCAAAAATCATGTGCCCACATGCCCTATTTTTGCCGGCCCAGTGACATTTTGTCATTGGTTTTGTATCTGGAGCTCACCTGATACTGTCAAATTTGAGTGGCAGGTAACAACTACTTGAGTATACTAGTGTTCTGGAAAGTAAGAAATTGGTGTAAAACATGTGAAAATTTGTTACACATACTATCGGTGTCCTACAACACTGAATACTTGAAACATACTGGATAATAGTGAGGATGACATGGTAACAGGTACCATCACTGGCTACTTGCTTTTCCTGGAACATTGCAACTTTTATATGCCACTATTGTACAGTATAGTGTCACATACTGTGACATGCTTTAAGTATCATCAGGTGAATTTTGTGACAACTTGTTAGTTTCAGACAGGAAGTTCTAAGAAACTGCCTCAGCAATATTATATCAGAAACCTTTATAATACCACAATGTGTTTGCTCTGTATCATGGACTGACATACAGCAATACACTTAGTCTAGCTACTCTGTTTTGGGTTTACTTTAAACTTATCATAATTATGATCGTACTGTCAACTTCACAAATTATTGTGAAAATACAAACACTTAACAAACACACATCCGTTTCGTAATGACTCTTAACCTGTGATAAACACCCTGTATATATACACTAATATAATCACTAGGAAGGTGGTAATATTGTACAGATCGAGTTCCATATTCAGTTATAACCCATGTGGTAGTACAATTTGTCTGCTTGGTGCATCACCAATTATTGTGTTCAAAGTAATTATGGTCTGGCAGTGAAAATTTATACTGATCTAATCAGACAAAACATCATGTAGTTGACATCATTTTAAAGCCATTGTAAATTCATAAAAGCATAAAATTCCTGTAAATGTGTAGGACCATAAATTGTCCTCCTAATTCATCCTTGCCCATTCTGTATTGGTAGTGAAGTCGCTATCGATGTTTATTATTATTAACTTTGTAGTTTTTTGATAACTGTATTATAACAAACAGCCATGTATGCACAAATTTTGTATGTGTGTGCCACATAAATATACCTCAAATGGGTTTTGTTTTTTCACCCTTCCGTGTCCAGTTCTTTACTGGTTAAAGTGAAAACAAATACAGCCTAGAGAATAGATGCAAAGGAGTCTACTTGAAAAAGCTTCATAATACATACAATCCTTGAATAAGAACACATCTAAAGTGGATTGTTATATATGTACCATAATTGATAATATCATTTGTGCATACTTGACTCAGAATAATTACAGTATTTCAATTACTATATTATATATATATTATATGTGTGTGTGCGTCTGATACCGAAATATCCATCACGCTGTCATTGGTTTTATAGACCAGGAGCTCATCTGATACTGTCAACCTCGAGTGGCAGGAATCATATCTGTTGGCTACTTGAGTATAGTAGATGTTCTGGAAGGTAGGGAATTAGTTTTAAAATGTGAAAATTAAGTAGCTAGACATACTTGCGATCTACAACACTCTGAATGCTTCAACTAGTGTTTCTCACAACTGGTAAATGCTGATAATGGCCTGATAACAGGTACCATCACTGAATACTGGCTTTTCCTGGGACATCATGGTAACCATTGGAACCAGTGGAGGATCTAGGTGATTTTCTGTGGTTTTGACAGGAACCCCATTTCAAGTTTAGCTCAGTGGCAGTCTAACTAGCTACATTATCGTTGTGTTAACAATTTGTCATAGTAAACAACTATGTAACACTGTACATATTTTAATAGCATGCATGCAATTGTACTTAACTATCATCATTAATTATAGCTATTAAACTCTCAGCAACACTTTACTGTTCACCTTCCACTACATTATAAACGATCGAGTTTCTCTAATAAAGCAATCAATAACTACTGTAATACAACAATCAAAATTATAGTGTTTACAGTTTAACACATTGGATTTACTGTTACTAAAAGTAGCTTAAAATTGAATCTCAGAACTCGAAGTTTTCTGGAGAAATTCTATCACATACACTGTATTTTCAGTTATGTAAATCAACTTTTAGGAACCCTCTTTTGAAAATCTTCGATCTGCTACTGGGGACTGAACTCCCCTGGATCTGCCACTGTTGTGCAGTATAATAGTATAATATTTATGTTATCATTATGTAAATTTTGTGGCAACTTGTATTGTTTATTACGCTTGTTCACAACTAGGTTTCAATCGGGAAGTTCTAAGAAACTGCTTCAACAATATCAACATGATCAGAAACCTTTCAAATTATTTTTACAGTATCATAATAGACCATAATGTGTTTGGTCTTGATCATGGCCTGACATACACCTCGCTATTCTTTTTTATTAGGTTTTATGTTTACAATTTATCATCATTTTTAATTGTAATGTCAAATTCATTGTTTTCTTTGAAAATACAATCACTTAACAGATACACATGATCAGTTTCTTAGTGACTCTTAACTTGTGATAAACACCCTGTATATATACATTAAAGAGCTGGTAGTATTGCACAGATCACGATCGAATTTCATATTCAGCTGGTAGTACAATTTTTCTGCTTCGTTCATCACCAAATGTGTTGAATGCATGTATGGTCTGGCAGTGAAAAATTATACTGATCTAAACAGACAAAACATCATGTAGTTGACATCATTTTAAAGCCATTGTAAAAGTTCATAGAAACATAAAATTCTTGTAGAGGTGTAGGCCCATAAATTGTCCTATTTCATCCTTGCCCATCCTGTAAACACATGTTTAAAGGGTTGTAGTGGTAGTAGTGATGCACCGATTAATCGGTAAATAATTGGAAATCGGTTTATCGGCCATATTTCAGCATTTTCGGTATTGGTAATTATTAACAGATTATTTAGCCAATTAATTCTACTGACCATGATGCTAGTGTTTTCATAAAAATAAGACAAAAATAAAGTTTCAAAGTGACATTTTTCAAACTATGTGTAAAATTTTGGTAAACATAAACATTGGATCGGTGATTGGTATCGGCTGTTATATGATTTTCAATATCGGCTAATTGGATAATTGGCTAAATCCCTTATCGGTGCATCACTAAGTGGTAGTGAAGTCACTAAAGATGTTTATTATCTAATCAAAAACAGCCAAGCTGTAAAAAAAGGAGTGCGGTCCTTGAAAAGGCTATAATGAAAAAAGATGTGAAATCCAAGGTGGCGGCCAAGAAATGGCTGTGATGGTAGGTTAATGATAAAAATTTTAATAACGATAATTCAGGTGAATTTTGTGCCAAGACCAAGCGGCACCAAATTCACCTGAATTGTTGTTATTAAAATTTTTACCATTAACCTACCATCACAGCCATTTCTTGGCCGCCACCTTCGATTTCACATCTTTTTTCACCATAGCCTTTTCAAGGGCCGCACTCCTTTTTTACAGCTTGGCTATTTTGATTAGATTTCAATTCTTTTTGTATTTGTATACCCCAAAGCCGGCCTATGGCCAGCTTTGGGGCTTTTTAACCTATATATTTTTCTTTACCACAGGAAAAAGAAAAAGATGAAGCAGATTTTATAAATACTTTAACCCATTCTAATTTTATCAGTAAATATACAAATTATATATATAATGCATATATCAAGAGTTCATTATATTATGAACTCTTGCATATATTTA